>NW_008605202.1:2870-64894 GCF_000691845.1 Merops nubicus | reverse complement strand
TGTCCCTATGATTTCTTTTGGTGCCATGAATGATTCTTCTGCAAAATTCCCACTGTGCTCTTCCCAGTTGTTTCTGTTGATTGGCACAATCTGAACAGAAATGTTTCGAGGTGGGTAAGGAACTAAAAGAAAAGCAAGAGTTAGTCTTTTAATAGGTGTATTCTGTGCATCTTTACAATGTGTTAATTCCCCAGAGAAATATCATTAGCAGGAAAAAAAATGCATCTAAGGATATTTTGAAATAACTTGTTCTTATTAAGATTCTCCTTTCTCTTACACTTAATAGCAGAAGTGATTCTAGGGCGATTAAGATGACTGTAAATTCACAGAAGATATCACGCTTCAGTGCTACCATAGCAGCAAGGCTTCTTGAGGGTGAATCTGTGAGATTGGATATACCTTTACTTAATTGTGTCTTTCAGAAAGATCTTGATTATGGAAAAAATAGAAAATCTGTACAATTTCTGTAGAAATTAATTGAAAAACATATGCAAAACTATTATATGGCATACCTCATATTTAAAAAGCATGACCTTCATGTTGCTGTAGGGCTTTTCATATGCTTTTAACAGCCACCTTTTCACAAGCATTAAACATCAGTTTAAATTTTAATATTTGTGAAAGCTTGATCTTAAGATATGGGTCTTCAGAAAACAAGATTCTGGCACGCAAAGAAGGTACTTCAGCTTATGCCAGAAGGTGAACACAGAGCATTTTGTCTGCTTCACCATAAATCCTTGTCTGTCTGCCCTTACACATGGTAAGTGTGAGTAACTTCCACAAACAGTTTTGTCTGGCACCTTTTAAGCTGGCACCTTACACCACACTGATTTGTTCACTTCCCCTGTGTTAGCCATGGCCACTAATATATGACACTACAATCCCATTGCAGCTCATGTGAAGAATGAGGGATGAGAGGGCAGCAGGAAAGAAAAATATGATCCTGTTGGTTGCATCCTTATGGTTCAATATCAGATAACTGTATGATCCTCAGGACAGAACTGACATCAGCTGGCTTTACTCTGTCCAAGGCAATGGTCTGACACTAGTGTATTCATTTGAAGATACGGTCCTTTGATTTTACCACTGGTTCATTTCACTTTGGACCCTGGAAAATGTCTGTGGTCCAAGAGATTAACTGAAAACTTTTGAGCATCATCCCAGGACCAAATTCAATTAGTTCTGGACCCTGAACAAATGCAATTTTCAGCCTTTGCAGCATTGCTGTCTTGAAAATAAAAAGTTCATGCTTCGGGGCACAAACCGGCTGCCAAGTGGGGCGACTATGACTTTCTTCTCTGTGATAGAAGACTGTACAATGAGGAAGGCCTTCCCCAACAGTTTAGCTATGATTCACTGCATGAGGAGACAGAGCAATACAGAGAGATCAATAGTATGCTCAGTGCAGCTGTTCCTGTGGCTTAAAAATTAATTCCTAGCACAAGGCCTAGGATATCTCATGTGAAGCAAAACTTAATTTCAAAGAAGCAAGCTTTGCAACAGAAACACTTATGCAAATTTCCCTTTGCACTGTATTCTACACATAACCCTATGTACTAGTCACAGCATCCTCCTTCCATACTCCTGGCCAGGAGAAGCTTTCAAGACCCTTCCCACAGCAGAAATTAAAGCAGCCACATGGACTTGTAGCAAGTGGTATATAAGTATTTTCTTCACCTGTTCTGTGCTGTTTGGGCTCATGCTGGACCCCACTGTATTCCACCAGCGTGCTTTTGTTGAAGGTTGCCTCCGACACCAACTGAAATGTGATGTTACTGTAGCATATACCTGGTAGCCAGTGATTGAAAACTGTTTTACCTTTAAAGAAATCTGCAGAATGTTTAAAAAGAAAAGAAGAAAGGAAAAAAAAAAAAGAGGGAAATGCATCAAATGTTCACTTTCTGATAATGCAACTGCACATGCTGAACTGGCAGTGTTTCAGATGTCTAAACATTGCTCAGTCTGGTCCGAGACATGAAATTCTAATAATTCAGTTTTCCAGCATTTTTCCTGTCTGTCAAAGCTACAGAAAAAAGAGGAAAAAAAAAAATAAAAAAAAGCCCAGCATGAGAAACATGAACTACTTTTCACAGGAAAGGTAACTGAATCTGGCAACCTGTTCCACGTGACACTGAGTATCTCAAAGAGCACCCGACAGTCTCTGCAGACCTTTAACTGCTGCACGCAAAAGCCTCCTTGGTCTTTTGCTGACTGAGGCATGATGTTCAGGGCAGATGCTCAAAGGGCCATCCCCCATGCCAGCTGCAGTACTGAGAGCTGAGCTTGCGTCCACCATGAACACACGGGAGGGCTGAAGAGAAGTTGCTTAGGGCTATGTGGCTATGAGAAGTGTGCAAGTTGATTAGTGAATCTCTTAATTTAGACTGAATTTTTTACTCAGCAGCAGCTGCAGCTTTACAGCCCCTGGAAACATGTATTAGCTGTGGAAGACAAAAGTTACTGGTGGTATCCCTTTTGTTCTCTAGAAGGTCTCCTGTATTTTGTGCTGTGATCCAGAATCACCCTTTCTAACTTCTGGCACTTCACAGCACTGAAAATGTGATTTGTAGCCCCATTCTGTATTGAATCAAAGAGACTCCAAAATTTTCTTACCTCCTTCTCAAGGTGCGTATCTCCCTCTGCAGACTGTAGAGAGAGCTTACAGTGACCAGACTTCCATTTTGAGATCCTTATTTTAGTGCCCAAAATTCAATCCAGCACCTACTGGATTGCTCAAAAAGCATCTCACTATGCATTGGGGTTTCAGGGCCTGCAGAGTATGCAGGTGCCTTCCTCACCTGTTAGGATGCTTTCCATAGGACAATCCCATTTACAACTCTGAGGTTTAATCTATACTGCAGGGCAAAATGGAGTTCAGTTATCAACAAATACAAAAAGAAAGTAGAATTTGCTCTTGCTAGATTGTTTAGATGGCTAGATTGGTTATTTAAATTGTTTAGACTGACTGTCTAGATTGTTAGATTGATTGCCCTTGATAAGATTGTTTTAAGAAAATTGAGATTTATGATATGCAGCAGGGTTTATGAGCTCAGGGGCAATACAGAATGCTACAGTAGTATGGAGTACTACTACAGTATGGAGTACTACTACACAGAATGGTACTGTTAGTACTGTGACACTGTATGGTGTTACAGAACTACCAGGTTTAAATCCTGCACCAGAAATCAGGTCTATTTAATGGATTGCCCAGCTCTGAGACATCCCAAAGTGCTCCTATCAACTATTCATCAAAGAGGAAGCCTTGGCTGGAGGGAAGAGACTGGGAACTTTTTTTAGTGCTTTGAACTGACACAAAATGTTATCCAGGGATCTCAACAAGCATACTGAGAAAACAAAAATGTATCTCTGTATCTCCTACTGAGTTTTAGGTTTCTTCCCTATTTCCTTTTCTTTTTTTTTTTTTTTTTTTGATTGTACAGTAGCAGGAAAGATTAAAAATAAAAGGTAGAAAGTTGTTTTTTTTTTTATTTATTTTAGTGTACATGCTTATTTGGAAGCACCAGAAATTGGGTATTCCTTCCCAGGTTGATTCCAGATTATTTTTTTTTTAAATGATTAAAAAAAAATACAGACCACCCAGTCTTCCTCTAAAATCCAAAAGAAAGGAAGCATCACTAGAACTAAGATGGGAAGAAGGTTTAAATCCAAAGTGGACCACCAGTTCAATTTGAAGGCCTATTCCTTACTTTATGATATAAAAGTTACTACATGAATAGACACATTACCAGAAATATAAATCATTATAACCAATACATGTCAAAACCAGACCTAATACCACTGTTTAAAATGTTTCCAGCAGAATTAACATTAGGTTTTAATGCAATAGTTTCCTCCTACCTTTGTACAGCATTGTTCGGTAGTCTTTTCCTTCCCAATAGCTTATATTTACCCTGGTAAAAACATTGTACTTCTCAGGGTACTGAATTTCAAACAACACTCCTGTTTCTGGAGATGGTTTGTAATCATAGATAGAAACACTGCTCACAGGAAGGGGTTCTGAAGGATACATAAATAAAAGGAAAAAAGGAAGTAAGGAGCATAGTCATAGGCAAACCGAGTTCTTCACACGCGTACACCACCAATGAAACTAATGGTTTTGCTAGGCATGGCACAGGCACTCTTCAATCTACCAGGTGACATTTGGGTCCTCACAGCATCTGGGGCAAAGCTACTTGGCATGTTGTCAAAGCAAATATTTGTGTGTTCCCCCCCACCCCCAAAAAAAAAAAAAGTACGTTGATGTTTACAATTTAACAGAAAACTTTCCTTAATTTTGCCATTTAAAAATAAGGTTGAAATAGCAGTTATTATTTAAGGACTCACAGTCATCGCCACAGAAAGATTTTTACCTTTAATGCTTCACAATCATATAAAAGTGTCCAGACAAAAGGAACATAACACTTGAAATTGCATATAACTTTGGCATAAATAAGGTTAGCTGAGAAGATTATCAGTGTACTAGCCAAAGGAAGCTGCCTAGATGAAGATCTTCTATTTTAATATATATTTGTTTCTTTTTTTATGGGTAATTACACAGTCCCCATTCCTATCATATCTGAGAGGGCCACGGTCTATCCACACCAAAGAAAATATAGCAGTACCATTACCATTATTTTATAGCTGAAGAACTGAGGTTCAGGGAAGTCAAGCTGTCTACTGGAGGGCACAGAGGACGCCTGTGCACAGAAAGGAGGCAAGTGAGGAACTGCTAATCTAGTGCTCTGAAGTCTGAATGAGGTGGTCTACAAAAAGTAGGAAAAACACCCTGTGTCCTGTGATATGACATATAGACCAGTGGAGCTCCCTCAGCTAAGGAAAGCTGGGTCACTTCGCTGCAGCTGGGACTCTGTATTGCTGACAATAAGAGAGCCACAGTTTTATTCAGCTTCCTCTACCCACACACACACACACAAATATTACCTTTTTGCTCAATGCTCTCCTCGGCAAGAATAAAATGATAGCATCCCAACCATTCATTGGTTAAGAGGGCAAAGTGGAATATTCAAAACAAGGTTATAGTGTTAGCTTAAATATGTCATACTAACATATTTTAATAGAGGTAGCTAATGCACAACACCCTCAGCAATTATGCCTGCATCCTTATAAGTATTATTGTGTTGATTTAGTTCCTGCACACTGGAAGGAACAGCTTGAAGAATTCAGGCTGTTGATTAGCAAGGCCTTAGAGGACACATCTAAGCTCAAAGTTCTGCTGTGGTAGGCACTAGAGAAAAACTAATAAAATATTTTCCCCCAAAGACCATACAGTCACAACAGGCAAGAGAAAGAGTAGATGAAAGGGAAGATCAGTACCAGTTTCAATAGTGGAATTATCCCACAGAAGGTGGAATGGGTGACTCAATGATGGAAGAGCAAGACTGTAGTGAAAGCACAAGCTAAATCCCAATTACCAGCATGGTATTTTCACCACAGTACCAAGTTTCTAGATGTGATGGGAAGTGGAAAAGAAAAAACAACTAAGAACAAAAGGCACAGATGCAAACAGAATCTGTCCCTAAGTCTTAAAAAGTCATGCTGTCATTTTTAACTTCGTCCAACCATTTCTATAACGCAAATATGTGGGACTATTAAACCGTTTCTCATTACAAAGATGCTTCATTAGCTTCAGGTAAATATCAGCATATTTGTATGTTAACCACTTACAAATGTAAACTCCAAGTCTCACAGATACAAAGAGGCACTTCAGTGATGGGATCTGTGAAAATTTTGCTGACAATTCATGATAGCCTAGAAATAAGTAGGAGTAAAGCAGATCATGAGAAACAAACCTACTCTCTTCTTTACGCTGAGGCTTTGCCCATTGCTTATTCTGAAATAAATAGTTGGTCTGACTATCCATATGACCAGAGGCTTCATATCACAGCTCACACAGCACACGATAGTAATTTAAGTGTCAATAACAATCTCTAAATAGCACAATGCTTGTGTGCAGTCATCTCTCGTTTTGGCGGGTGTGCCCTGGGCTTTCTTCTGTTATCTCAGTCACATCTCAGGGCTCCTTATTTCTGAAAGAATTACTGAAACTATCTTATGTCAGTGATTAACTTAGCCCATTTATTCCTTCCTACAACAAATCAAATAAAGGATGGAAGTTATATTCATCTTTAATCCAAATGATTTTTCCTCCTGATGCTTTGATTTAATTAACCAATAATTGAATTAAGCGGTAATCACCACAGACTCTTTCTTGTTATCTTCCGCTTACTATCCTCTTCTTGCTCATGGCTGATGTTAGCAGAGTAGCATGAGTGATATAATGCAATTTAAAGATTCTTCCATTATCTTACTTCCTTCGGCACCAAATCTTCACATCAAAAGCTATTTGCACACTGTGAAATTAAAAGGACACTCAGTGGATAAAAATCCTGTTCTGTTTTTCACTAACTGCTCCTGTGGTTATTAAACAAAGAATATGTAAAATGTCACTTTTCACAATCTATAATTCAGAGCATAAACAGTCTGGTCTTTTTAGTTTTATAATTTTCATTATTTTGGATCCAGCTTTTATCAGATTTCAGTGGTTTTCAAGAAATAGCCTAAATCAATAGAAACAGCTTAATACTTCTGAAAACGTAGAGTTTTATAAATGCTCTGTGCTACATTGATGCCTGAAGTCATATTACAGGAGGGACTTGGGGGATTTCGGTGTCCCTTTAATAGCATGTTTAAGACATTACCTCACACACAAGCTCTTTATTTTTAGACTTGCAGATTATATTAAAGGCACAAAGGCAAGCTTGCAGGATCAAGACCTAAATTTTACTTTTTTCTTAGCATTTCAGAATCTGCTGCACCTATAGCAACTGCTTTCCCATTCTATCTGTTTATAGAAAACTTAACTTCTGTGTTTCTCCTGGAATCTAAAGCATTTTGCATTTAGTGCATAGCTTTCATTATACAGACCTCAAGATAGCATAATAAATGTGGCTAACCCCTTCCTTAAATGCCCTAGAAAATTCTGGATGCTAAATCCTCCATTAATGCATTCAATTTGTGCCAGACACATTAAAATTTACAATTCAGGGGGAAAAAAAAGGCACATATGAGGTAAGTAACATATTCCAGTCCAAATCAGTTTGTTTTTAATATTTGTAGATGGGCTTACTCTACAGATTGAATTAATGATTGATTACTGTGGTAGGTTAGAAGCAGCATTACATGTGGGTGGTTGAAATGGGACTGAGATCAGCTCTCTTGTTTCTCACACTCAAACCCAAATTAATCCTGATTTACCTTCATATCGTGACTTTTATAAAAAAGAAGCCACATTAATGGAGTGCTCTAACTCCTACAGGTGATTTCCTTTATTCACATGAAGAAGTTGTGAATTATGTAATTTTCACTCCAGGATGACACTATTTACATATCTATAGTTACTGGGAGTAAGTCATAGCCAGGCTAAAGCTACAAACTTTAGGAATTGCTTTATCTCTTGCTAAAATGAATAATTTTTGAGATTAAAAAGCTGCTGTTTAATACCTTAGAAACATAATGTTCAAGTTCGTGACAGGCAATAGATAAGTGTTACAGTATCTGAACAATGATGGTATATAATGTGATTTCTAGATGATACAAACAAAAAGATGATATAAACTGAAAGAAAAAAAAAAAAAAACAAACCAAAAAACCAACAAAAAACAAACAACCAAAAAACCAACAAAACCACCACACTGCCACAAGAACCAAGGCTGTTGTTCTTGAACAGATTTAGACCAATACATTAGATCAGGCTCCAGTAGAAATTACAACAGGAAATCATACGGTTACAGTTCTTCCTGTTTCTTTAATGGAGGGGTTTCTTCACCTTAAAAGAGGGATAACATGATTTGTTTGCTGGGGAAAGCTGGGCACTAATGAACTTAGATGTTCTTCTGAGTTACGTTTCAAAATTAGGGCTGCCACAGATAACCAGCCTTTTTAAAGATGTGCCAAGAAAGAAAACCACAAAGGGCTGAGTTTTACATGTCACTGGAAAAAAAAAACTTCTGAAGCTCCTACTTCAACAGCTCTGATCCATTAACGAGCCAGAGGAAAGGATCTGACCTGCTGAATCACTTCCTGCAGCATCTGGCACCTTGACAACTGAGCATTAACTGGGTCTAATGCCAATTACTTTCTGAGAGCTGAAGAGATCAGAGTCCCAGGCAGCAGGCCTGTTCGTCTCTTGAGGAGAATATTTTCTGTAGAACACATAGAGGCACAACTCTCCCTAAAGGGAATATATTTTACAGTGATCTACGTAAGAAATCATTGGCTTTGAAACAATGAGACATTTACCACTCAAAACTCCTAATCATAAGCTAAAATAAAAAGTCAGGCAGAGCTGCTCTTAATTACTCTCAGAGATCGTGAGATTCTGATTTCTCTAATTCCCAGCAGAGATACATTTTTTCCTACAGCACACAATAGCTCAGCAATGTACTATCCCCATTCTTTCAAATGTACAAACATTTCTTCCTTCACAACAAAAAGAAAAGCTGACAGTGATTTTGGAAAAAAAAAAAAAAAAGGCTATACAGACAAGTCACCCTGGGAAGAATAAAACAAGGCTTCTAACTGGGAAAATGGAGGATGAGAGATAATTTTAGCCACTGATTTTCCATCCGTGCTCTTTATTTTTCACATAAACCACTTTAAAACTAATTAGTAATTATGTGAAACTTTCTTTCAAATATTGCAGAACACTAAATTAATGATATAAATTCTGGAGTTACTTCACTCCCATTGAAAAGCCAAAACTCCCAAAGCAGAAGAAATTAGGGCTGAAGCGACTGTGTTAGATCTTGTCCAGGCTGAAAACTGGAAGGAAGTTCATTTTGACAAGCACCATGTAATTGCACTGACAGGAATCTGGCCATGAAGGTAAGATTCATACACCAATTTTTGTGAAAACAATCACAAGGACCTTTAATAATAAGTGGTCAGAGTTTCAGTTTTTCTCCTTCAGTGGAGGACCAAGCCCAATTTGCTGAATATAGCTCTGTGGAATCAGAAGAAAACGCTGGTTTGTGCTCAAATTCTATTTAATCTCCTATCTAAGAGCTGAATGCACCCTGTGCATCTTGTTCTTTTAACATCCCAACTCAGGAAGCAATGCAAGGATGTGGTCTGTGCTCAAGCTGACAAAACCTTTGGGCTCTGAGAAGAAATATTGCAACAAATAGCTCATACTTTGCATTACAACAATCTGGACTACAGAACCTAAACAAAGAAACTCTACAGTCTGAGTTGTTTTGATTAACATGAGAAAGTCCTGAAATGATTCCAACCAGAGACAAGCAGAAAATAAATGGTTCAGTCTTGTAGAGAAGACCCAAATTAACAACAGAAGCCTCCAATGGTAGCATGCATATGTGCATATACATACGTTTATATAATGTCAGGATAATTGATATTGTTTCATGAACATATTCATGCAAATACATCTTTATATGTATTTATATTTATACATATACAATTATGTATGCATAAAAATAATGTATGAAGTATATACTGTGTTAGCTTTTAAATAACCTTTCTCTTGAGGAATTTTTTTTTTCTGGACAGAAACCTTCAAGGGGTAGAACAAAAGTCTTCTCTGACTTAAGTGGGATGAAGTTTCTACCAAGAGACATAGCTTTTTCTTGCCAATGTGCTGAGAAGCAGCACATCACTGAAGGATGTTAATAGGAAAAAGGAAATGTCATCAAGATATACTATCAGAAAGCAGAAATCTTTCATTACTCTCACCGAATTTCTAAGTAGAAAATCTCTTTGAAAGACCTTGCTCTCATTTTGACATGAGCAATTTGGATACACACTGCTGTGTGAAACTCAGATCTCCAGCGTATGGTCAGGCTGAAAGACTGCATCTCCCTGCATGGATTCCTTTGCAGACACCAGGAGAGTCCCAGAAAACTATTGTGAAATATCAAAGTACAACCCTGGGAATAACTACACTGGCATCACTGACGATCCTACTTGATTTATCTTGTGGCAAACTAATGAATAGGGCCAACCTGTCATTGATGAAGCTCTCCTGATACCAATGATATTAGAACAGGAATTAATTTGGTTTTGGAAGTGAGTTGTAAGTTGCCATTTTTACATGCGTAAGATAGACATGGAATAAATTAGATAGTTATATCTCTTTGCATGGTTAAAATAAACTAAGAATGTTAAACAGGCAGAGAGAGCATATGGCATGAAGAAAAATATGAACCTATCTTACTTATTTTCTGCCAAAAATATCAAGTTAATTAACAGTCAGAAAAATGATGTAAACCAGGCAGTGGTCAATACCAATGAAAGGAGAAATGAAAACAGACAAGGAAACACAGCTATCACCCCACACAGTTTTGTAGAAGGCAGTGGAGTTACTACACGAGTTTTAAGATCTCTTCTCAAAAGCACTGTACTGAAATATAGCTTAAAAAGCACAGCCTGACACAGTCTTTTCTTTTCAAATTTACTTTCATCCCTGCGGACGCGTGCTCCAAAAGATGAGCTATGTCAGTAGCTGAGGCTGCTACATGAGAGGCAGCATTCATCAGCCTGCCTGGCAGCAAACACTAGGAAGGAGGCTGGACCGCTGCCTTGCGAAGCTCACAATTTACAGCACACTTTTAGCGTTCGGTACAGCATCTATCTTCTCCATGAACCTGGCTGTCCTTCTGCTGAGACAAAAACAGTGAAATTTGTTGTTCCCTTTCTGTTATATGAGTGCTCCAAGCAGCACTGGCTGACTGCCAAAATCACTGGTCCTTCCAAGGTCTGGGTGAGCAGCAGAGGCCACAGCAGGAAACTCCGAGATGCTGCCAGCGCATCCGCATAAGACAGGTGGTGAAAAGGTGGGCTTCTTTCCATGAGAAAGGGCACCGTCAAGCCTTGGAGGAGAAGAGTGACATTGGATATGCCCCTTGGAGCCATCAGCCTCCTTCTCTTTTGGGAACACCTTGTGGCAAACTCGTGCGCCAGAAATGGAAAGTCTGGGGCTGACTTTGATGGGCTGAGTGAAACTGGCTCCCTTCTTCCCTCAGAGGTCCCCTGCACAGGAAGGTGTACTTCATCTTCTATCCTGGATCACACCTTCTCCTGCTACCAGTGACCCCTGTGGGCTCTGGAAATCAAACAGCAATGTGCCCTGTTGCACTATGGCAAGTTCAGCATTCAAAACTCATTGGAAATGCATAGTGAGGTATTTTTTTATCAGTTGTATATGACATCTGATGCTTCCATTATTTTCTTTTGAGAAAAAAGAAAACCCAACGTAAAATAGGAAATTTCATTAGAATTACTAGTTTGTTAGCAAGGTTAAGCAGTCAAAGAAAAGGAATTTCAGACTGCCTGTGAACCCTTAAATTGCTCATTACACATAGGTGTTCTTGCCCATGTGCATTGTGAAAGGTTTGCATTACCCAAAAACATGATACTTTTCCCACAAGACCCTTCATAGTAGTCCTCATCAGGGCACAACCTGAGCACACAAGGGAAAACTGAAGCACGTATAGATGACCCAAAATCTGGTAACTTCCAAGTTTCATGCACATTACTCAGTAACATATGAGGCTATTGTAATACACTTTGAAAATTGTTACAGTGGATGGCATTTTCTCCTTGACAGAATAATACAAGTACACAAAATCATAACCATTGAGGAATATGCAATCCAGCTAAAAAAGCTGGAAATTAGTTTAGCTCCATCCAAATAATTTTTTTGTCTGTCTTTTCTTGATGAAGAAATAATTTTATTTCTATAAGTTATTTTCAGGTTGGCACTTAGAAACAGTTCTGGAGCAACAGTAGAGCCAGAAATATGGCAGGAATCACACAGAAATCTGTGGTGCTTTGCGTGATGACAGAGCAAACAAAATCACACCTCTCTCCCAGGGTCAAAGCACCTGGAAAGTAATCGGAGAGAGACTACTACAAATATGGTCTCCATCACAAAAACCTTCAGCTGTCCTGGCAGAAACACATGGTTTTGGTGACTACCATCCGCTTTCCAAGTTTACTACTGTTTCACTGTATTGGTGATCAAAGAACACTGTCAGAGCATTTAAAACAGAACATAACTCACCATGTAACAGAAATGCTTACACTGAAATGTCCATCAATACTTTTTATGGCTTTTACTAGATTTTCAGAACTCATGGTTCAAAGGGTTTAGGATGAACATCTGGAAAGGAGGTTCATCCATCAACCTTATTTCAGTATCTTATCATACTTATTTCAGTATGTTAAACTTCTCCAGACAGTGTTTAGGAAGGGTCAGCTTGGGGAAACCAACAGCTGACCCTTTACTCTTGCCCTGACCTTGTGAATTTTCACTCACAAGCCTTCTCAACACATCTTTTCTACCGTTCTCACATTAGGGATTCACCCTACACACAAGGAGGACCTATTGAAAACAAAAACAAAAACCCATCCAACCTTCTTCACAGGAAGAATTTCTGGGGAAAAAAAACATACACAAATAGAAGACACAGAAGGAAAAGAGAAAGAGTAAGAATAAGGTGTTACTTACTGGTTAACACAGTGATTGATCTTGCTGACTTGGAAACCATATTTGAGTTCACTACCAACAGAGTTACTATGTAATATAGGCCATGGTATTTGGCATTAAAAACCACAGGGGCAGGTAAAGTGCTATTGAATTCTTCAAATTGGAAAAAGTAGTTCTTGGATTCTCCAGCTATCTTCACAACATATACAGAGGACGAGCTCACCACATCAGAGGCTTCCAGGGAGACAATGATACAATTGTCTTCTCGGACAGTAACTTGGAAAGGTTCTGCATGCTACAAGACATAAATAAAGACTTTGCTGAAGCAAACCCTATTATTTCATTTTTATCTATTTCCCTTGGTATTCATAGGATAGTCATGTTATATTTGTGATACATTTCATATTCTGCAAGAGAATTAACATCAAACTCTAGCAGTTATTTCAGAATACAATTGACAGTCAGCCAAAGTCCACAGGTATCCGATTATCAGGCCAGCCTCTCTGCAGTGGAGGCCTATTCCTGCCGTGTGCTTTCTGATGCTCTGGCTACTCCATCCCTTACTTCCTGAGGAACAAAGCCTCTGCTATTCTTTCCTGACGGAAGGTGGAGCAGAGCAGAAGAAGGATGAGAATAACAAGGGTATCAGGGGCAAGAGTATCTCCAATAAAGCCACAAAGCATGAATCATTTCAATGCCCCAAAAGAGATTATTAAATCAAGGCTCCTTTATCTGGCAGAAACAGGATCACATGTTCTTCAGTGCAACATATTCTGAAAACCTGCAACTGAAGAATAGTTTTTGGCACAGACAAAGCTTTTCCAAATATGCCTGTTCCAGCAAGTGCCAGGTGATAAGCAGCTCTCAGCTCTATGCCCATGGCTTTGGTTGGCACTTTCCGTTTCCTAAGCTACACCATTTCATTTTCAGTATTTTATTAGCAGCAGAGAGAAAGGAGCAATTTAACCTTGTTTTCATATATCATAAGCATGTTAAGTCATTGCCAGATGAAAACACTTTCCTTTTTATTAATTGCTAACCAGCTGTCAGCAAAAAGCACTTGTTCTCCACAGGAATTTCAAAACAGATTCATAGTCATTAATGAGAAGGAAAAGTTCAAGCTTCCATTAAGATTTGCCTTTTTGTTTACTAGGCCACACTCTTGCTCAGAACCTTTTTTGCCCAATGAAAACTGTAACATTTAATATTTTCATCTCCCAACTCTACAGTATGTTTTTCTCCTTCCTATTTCACAGGCTGAGAGCTCTATTTGGAGGGCAGAGTGGATAACCATGGCTAGTTTGCAATTTATTCTGTTGAGTTTTTCCTGTAGCAAAGAGCTAGACACCTCCTTCAGAAATGAATTCTACCAGCTTGGCTACCTCCTGTCTTGTAGTTTTGTTCAGTGAGTATTCATTGATGAGCACAGTCCTTCAATTTATGCTGTAGGACCCAGGCTCCCTGTTTGGAATTCATACACACGGTGTTGCCAACTCCTAGCATGCAAAAAACCAAAACCAAGCAGCCAAAAAAAAAAAAATGTTAATAAAGAACTTGTTTTAGGACTGTAAGATTTTAAATAATAATAGTTTGCCTTCACATACATTTATGCTTTTGTCACTAAGCTTTGATATTTCACAGTGTACCTAAGGTCATATCACTCTATAGGTAAAATTATAGGTTTGGGAAGAAGGGACCTAAGCAAACCGACTCACCTGACTCAACATAAGAACAAGGTATCAAGTGTACATCCAGCCCAAATAGGATAATCAGTCTAGGATAACCAGGCTAGACAGCTTCAAGACTGAGTTTAAAAGCAGAGGCAATGTAAATTCAGTTGCTGATTTAAGCTTTGCTTTGATCGGTTTTGTAAAAAATTACTTTTAAGTTGCCAAAATTATATAAGCCAATGTTATCAATGGATGAATACTTCGGTGTGGAAATCCGAGTAATTTTTCACAGATGGCAGATTGATTGCTCTGAAAGATTTACAATGCAAGACTACAATTATGCCAAAGCTTCCATGTGTTTTACTTACCTTCAGCTGAATTCAACAGGCTTACCCTTGAGTAGATCAAAATGCCACATTTCAACATCTACATTTTGTCTTAAATCCTGATCCGGCATTTGGATCCATATAGATTCAAACCTTTAACTGGGGATTTTGTTTAGATCTGGTCAAAATCCACTCCCTGCGCCAAGAAAACGTGGAATGATTCCTACTGCATCTCTCCTGAAGTGGGAAGACTGGATAAGGAAGGTACCTTTGGACCAGCATCCAGAAATGTGTGCTATTGTGTCACAAGAAGTATGGTTGTCCCCCGAGACTTAAGCAAGGAAAGGCAGACTTGATTCAGCCTGGTTACAGCTACATACTAAGCTTGAAGTGCGTGTATAAGGCTGTAGAAGTTGGAGGGTTTTGACCTTCCACAGACTTGCATTTGAGTGCTTCACTAGAGGAAAGAGAGTGGTGTTATCTCTGAAATTCTGCTGGCCTTCCCTTGGCTTTGCCACTGAGCACTGTGCTACTAACTCAACATGCCTACCTGGCCATGAGGAGACAGACAAAAGAGCCCAGCAGACCTATACGTGCCAACCAACAGTTCAGAGTAAGTTCCTTGTGTTTGGTGGTATGGTAAATAATTTGTGATGTTAATCAAGTACAGCTGGAAATTAAGCATATAATTGTGGAGTTACAGACATGCCTAGGATATAATTAGATGCTTTCAGAGACTGCTCATATGGGGTGTGATTTTAAGCATTGATTCTTCCTCGAGCACTATATTAACCACATTGAAGACTGTACTTCCATTTTTTCGCTCTCAATGTTTTCTTGAATTCACAGCAAGTACCATTCAGCAAATGATCTATTAACCTGCTTCAATTGTTTTCACACAATTAGCATAATACAGCTCTGCTAGCCAAAGACACAGAAACATCTGACATATGCTGTTGTTACCTGTGACCAGAACTAACTAGGGAAAATAACTGTTTTAAAGTCCTAAGCATATCCTAAGCATGTGGGGATTGTGAGCAAATAGCCTCCATCCTTTGTGTGCCCGTGTCCAGATGCTTTTGAATCACTGCTGACATGATGCAAAAGCTTTTTTGAGTGACATCTCTTTAGTAGCTGTGTGGCTCATCCATCCCATGCCTGTACCACCTGCATAATGCATCCCTTTCTTGAGTGGTACCTATTATTTTCAGTGATTATGTGACCCTGTTCCACAGACCTGTACCTGCCCAGGCTTTTAAACTGCTGCATGCATGGGACACATGGTTTGTGGGAGGCATCTGTTGTTTATTACCCATTGTCTCCTGAATTAATTTTTATCCTTTCATTTCAGATCTAAGGTTTGGTTTATAGAATGAAGTGGCAGATAAGGGATGAATAAAAAGGGCTGGCAATTAATATGTCATAAGATGAGATCACTCATCTCCTTTGGGGTACGGATTTCACTTTGGCAGTGTTTTAAAAGAACAGACCATTCTGGGATCTTGTTCTTCACGTTGTATGAGGTGAGGGTTACCAGCCAGCACTGGGCTTCTGATTTGGAGAAGGTGGCTAGGGAAAAATCTGAGTATTTTTTCTGGGCACCGCTGAAAGTGACAAACATGCCCCACTTAACTAGATTGTAAAGCCAGTGTGTCTTAGGACTGACAGCATCAGTATGGTAAATACACATTTCATTACTTCTGGTCAGCTGCCCCCAGGATTTAATTTGCTGGTGTCACAGCTTGAGCGGCTGTTTCATGCCTGTGGGGAAATTTGGCAGGGCTTGTGCATTCAGAACCAAATTATTAGCTCAAACTTCCTTCCTAGTTTATTATTACAAGCTCGTGCCACGATAAAGCACTTAGGAAAAAAAAGTGTGTGTGTGGGAAGTAAATCCCACAATATGATGCCTGTTCACAGCCATTTCCAGCACAGGGGTGAGTCATGCTAGTGGAATTTCCAGCCAATAACCAGGTCCCAAACAAAATAAAAAGGAGGGAGAGGCAAGGAGATATACAACATATCAAATAAACAATATGTAAAGAGTAGTAGGAAAATAAATTGTGTGCAGAAGAGCTCAGAGTTCTTTTTTTTCAAATGTCTATATCCTCAGTCTATTTCCTTTTAAGATTATGCATTTTACATATGAGGAAGAGATCAAAGTTGCAAAACAGCTACTGATTTTAGGTACTTTAGCTTTTGAATGTCCACCTTTGGAACACATTGGGCCAGAACTCAACTATCAGAACTGCAAGTAGTAACACATTCTGCTGACTTTAAGAGGAGCTGTGGATGCTCATCAGCTCTGTAAAACTAAAGTACTGATAACTACATGTTATTTAATGCTAGAGAAGTGGAACTAAGACCCTGTAGAAATCTGACTGCTGTCACCTCTTATAGAGTAAATCCTGAAGTATCACAGGGTTTTCCAAGTGTGCATCTGAAATCCCAAAGCAGGAGTAAATTTTAAATCTATGGGGATCTACTTCTTAGGGCTAAACTACCATTGTGATCACCTACTATATAATGGTGATCAAATATAACATCAATGCAAGTATTACAAAAAAACATTGAACACACTATCCAGTCCTCTTAAATGAAATACTGGCTACTTTTGTGAGGGCTTCTACTATACTCAAATATTTTTTGTTCCAGTGACTGGCCAATAATGTTAAGTGCATCCTAAATCACATGATGACTCATTCTCACCAAGATTCATCTTAATTTTACATACTTAAATGGAATGACTGAGAGCCAGGATGACCTTTCCAGACAGAGGACCTGTGGATTCATCTGAGATCTGAATTACTTTTCAAAGTACACTGAACAGCCAAAGGGCCTGTACTCCTAGCTTGGCAAAATTCCTGCAGTCAAAATTTTGTCATGGAGTGCAGTGAGTCCAAGCCTTATAAGAAAGACAGGATTGGGATCGAGATTTCAGGATCTTGGCCCCTGCTATAGTTTTTGCAGTGGTACCTCCATAAAAAGCACCTGAAGAAATTTCATAAAATAAATAGTATTGCAAAACATGCATAAAATTCACATCACAATATTTTTGCACCAGATTCTTACTGTGTTTTTCCTCTTATGGTGACAAATGATACTGAGCAACGATTACAATACAAATGGTAAACAATAACTTTATTCAGAAATTAGAATTTTATCTTCAATAAATCTACCACGCACTTGTTGGAAATTTATTGTTTCATGTGAGTCACTGCAGGGAATAGAGCCATTTTTTTTTTGCCTATTTATACTGTTCTAGTAATTTATTTTAGAAATATATCTTTCTCTCTCTGCAAGCAGGGGAGAAAAACTTTTGCTGTTCACAGTTTGGGGATGATCCCAGCCACCTTCAAATCTGGATTCTGGATTTGAATTCTTGAGCAGGCACAGACTTGAGTGTTGACTACAAAAGGAAAGGAGTATTTGAAATGGTCTTTGAGAAAGTGAACAAAAATGTTACAGACTAGAAAAATGTAAAGATCACTTGAAAATAAAGATATTTATTCCTTGGGCTTTTGTTTTTGTCTATACTTCTTCACAAGTTGTGCTGACAACTTCTCTTAATAAATACTCTTTGGAAGAAATACTCTATGGGAGAAATGGAACCCTTCTCTTTAAAATTTTCCATACAAAAAGGAATATATATAAAAAAAGGAATAAAGAAGTGAAAAGATAGCAAAAGCAGCAGTTCTCAATAATTCATGATGTTTGATTCAGACTAACACACCATTTCTGGCATTCTGCTCTATGAATAGTGTCTTCAGCACTGTTGCTACTCTGAGTCTCAAAAAGCCAGTAATAAAAATCTGCTGGTCATATTTTATAAATGAGCTTCAACAATTCCTCAGTCTGGGAAACGGTTTTAAAGGGACAAGTATTTTTTCTCCACTCTGCACAGGAATGCAGAATATGAGGGTGTTTTTTTAGGCAAATGTCAATATGGTATGTACAGTCCACCACATTTTGCTACCATTCTGAAATCAATGATCTGGAAGGAAATCTTTCTTGACATTATCAGCTGCTACTATGATAACATTAAGTAAATGTCAGAATGCTAAATATGTGAAAAAGAAATGTTTGTATTCAGTAAGGCTAATATCTTTTATGTATCACCTTGTTAGCATATTCAATATATAATAAATTATTGCTAAATACCCATCTTTTAATGCAAGCTATCCCATCTTTTAATGCAAGCTGAGGAGGACAAAACCCAAATACAGTGGTCCATCTTGATGTGAACAAAGTTTAAAACTAGGTTAGTACTTCACGGATAGCATTTCTCCCTATTTTTGATCCTGACTGCATACATACACCCCAAACACAACAGGAATTCACACTCAGGCAGATATAGTTTGGTTTCTCTCCACTCTAGACTCTTAGCTTCTCTCTAGTACTAAAATTATGTCAAAAAGAGTAATTCTGAAGAAAAACATGAATTTTATCCTCTTCCCAAACTCAGACCTTTATGGAGCCTCTGCAATTAAAGTTTAGCCATTCTTTGTGGATGTCCCCACACACATACACAAGTCAGATGAACCGTGTGCTTTCATTAAAATGCATCTTCCCTCAAGCCTATATGTGAATAAGAGAAAACAAAAAAGGCACAAGAAACATATTACATCGTGTCATCGATTTCCTTAACTCTACCAAACTGGTCCTTGTAGTGATCTTCTCCAGTCAACACTTGATCTCTCTTTGGGATAATAGAGAAAACAAATTTCTACCCGAACAAATGTAAAATGCTTATAGTAGTACATACCATCCCTGGAGGTGTTCAAAAAATGTGTAGATGTGGCACCTGGGGACATGGTTTAATGATCATAGTAGTGTTGGGTGATGATTGGACTTGATGATCTTAGAGGACTTTTCCAACCTTAATGATTCTGTGATTCTATTCTGTGATTCTACAAGCCAGGTAAAAGATGAAGTCACATTAGGTGGCTCCTCTGTTAAATTACAAAAGGGAGAAGTTAGGGGGAAAGGAAAAGAAATATAACATATATTATCCTAAGTATGTATAGATCTTCTGTCAACTGAGAGTGCTTTCACAGCACAATGTCTCCAGGTCAAAACATATTCAACTATACTTCAGCTTCCTCTCCATCATAAAGGGAAGGAGGAACAGATCATCCCAGGAAAATGTTGAAAGAGAAGGCAGAGTGAGTAAGAAACCAAAGTGAATTTTCAAGAACTTGGATTTTTAGAATGAAATCTTTCTTTCCATGATGTCAAACGATCTTTGAAATGTCTTACATTTCAAAGTGCCCTATGTGAGATAAGAAGGAATAGTGGAGGAGATGTGTTTGCTCGATGATGAAGGACAAATTCATTCATGCTGTTTAATGATTCAGCTCCCAAATTGTGGATTCACCTGTGCAAATGATGGAAGTCTGTAATATAAACTTCTGATGCTGAAACAGCTTCTGAACAGCTATTGATGCTGAACAGTGACATTAGAAAGTCATACAGAAAATTTCTGATGTTCAACAGACTGTGAAGACTGATGTCATAGCATGAGAAAACTGTGACCATAATGTGCTCTATCAGTTCTGTGCAGCTGAGAGGAACTGGATGGGTGTCAGCTGAACTTAAGTCTTACCTAGTTTGGAAAAAGAGGGGTACAAAATGAGCCTTATGGGTATAATAAAAGTGAAAATGCCTTCATTTTGAATCGATAGGGTATATATATACACCCTTTGTATGGGTACAAGTGGACTAGTTCTTAAAGACAAAAATGCAATGCTTTGCTATTTGCATTATCTACAAAGAGCATAGCTAGGAGGAAGTTACACTTTCCATTCATCTGAGAAACTGGAGACCAAGATGATCATCCAATTGATTTTAAATAACAAAGCAACTCCATGAAAAACAGTGGAAGATAACAAGACTTTCTGTTGCCCTTTGTGTTAATCTATAATAAGAGAATAGACTAGATGCTATGAATAAACTTATAGACAGGGGCTATTCCAGGAGCCTAACCCCTTGTTCCAGAACTCCAATTCATTTTAAAGGAAATTAAGGACCAAAGTGCTCTCCAGTATTTTCAAAACATCTATTTTTTTTTTTTCTAGTATGTCCTGAGATTATTAGAGAAGTTTGGAAATGTCAAATAACAAGCTGTTAATAGGCGGAAAAAAAAATTCTTTTCAAATCCCTTTTTCTGACACACAGAATTCAGAAACAGATGTGGGCACGTTTTATCCCCATCTAAGCTGCTGATTTCAGTTTGGTCTGGAGTTCGCCTTAAACAAATGGTCTGCCTTATTTCTGCTCATTTTCCCATTACTATCTGCTTCTTAACACCAACGTCTTCCCCTTCCTCCCTCTGCCCCCCCCCCAAAAAAAAGGCCCCAAACACCCACCACCCTTTCTTCAAAGGTCACAGGCACCATGGCATGGTCAGGAAAAAAAAAGTCTAAATACAGATCACCAGTCTTCCTATTTTGTGCTCTGAAATACGTACTACCTCCCTGATCCAAGCCATAACCATAACATGGCTCTGGCTATCCCCAGAAAGATTGCTTACACAGATTCAAGTGCAGGTTTGGTTTTGTTGGGATTTTTTTTTGTCGGATCCAAGTGGAACTTGATATTTCGCCCTTTGATTACCTTATTGTGTTCCTGTGTTCTCTAAATTAGCAAGAGCTGACCAGATAACCTGCTGAGATTTTCTCATGTTATTTATACATAGCTCTGTTTGCTGTGCAGGTTTTCTGGCAGTTGGTTGTTTTGCATAGCAGGTTGGTTTTTTTATTTGCTTTTTCCCAACCTGTGCTCAAGGAGACGCAAGCAGCCAGTGCTAGTTTCATGATTACTAGCAAGGGATGAGCTCTGTAATTCTCTGTGCAGCACAGGGTCAACTGCAAATTGACACAGAACATTTCAGTTGTTGCTACAGCCTGATTTTCAATTCATTTCTAGTGTGGCTTTAGGCTCAGCTGAGCTATTTGTAGTGATTTGATAAATTTCTACCCACAGAAGTGTTCTCCATCACACTACTGCTGGCACTGTGCTGCTCGGGAGTCATGAATGCTACCAAACTCTCTAATGCTGCAAAAACTCATTGCTTGTCACTGCCACCTTCCCCTGAAGGGATAACTCCAGCAGGATTTATTTGCTCATAGTATATCAACTGTTTAGTTTTTAGTACAGCTGCCACAGGTTGACTTGAAGGAAGCGAATGAGAGGAGTGAATGCAAAGAGCTTAGAAAATGGAGTCAGGCTCCTCAGCTGTGGGGTGAAGTCCTTTCAGCTGTGACACATGCCACCCCATCTGCCCAGAGGAAGAGAATGGCCAGGGGAGAATGACTGCTGTTACCCATCAGAGGGGTGGCAGTGCAGGTTAGGGAGTGTTACACAGCCTTCATGAAAGATAAAATGCTGCTACAACGTCCTCTCCTAGTAGCTTATACGGATCCAACCTGGAAAGCAGAATCTTCTGCAACTGTGTTTGGCAGATGAGGAAAATACTCATTCCTTCTAGTCTAATACACAGCCACCACATTTACTTTTCACTGGGGTTCACCTGTGTGCTATCACAAGGATTTGCTTAAATCTTCTGCGCACTTCCATGTACATAACTAAAATGCTGAATATCCTGTTACTTTCAAAGTGAAAAGACCTTAGTGACATATTGGTCAGAACTTTTATGCTGAGACTTCTGTACATTGTGTGGGATTCATCTGTCTTCATTTTACAAACTAAAAATTTGGCATATGGTCAAATCTCATCAACTAGGCTCCCTCTGTACTCTGTAGGGAAGACAGATCTGAAGAATTTAATTTATCCACTTAAGACTGAACAAATTGCCTTCTGCAGATATTTTGCTGTCTGATATTTGCTGTGCACCTTCCTTTTAAACATCAAGAGTCAGATGAGCCCAGAAACAAAAGCTGTGTATGCTATGATGGCAGCTGCAACTCAGATTTGTATTGACATTTTTATGTATTATACTAACCTTTTTTATCTAAATTGATACTGTAAGGTTTGAATTTTGTTTAGCTATTCTCTTTTTCAGCAGCATAAAAGTACACGATGGCCATGACTGAGCAAGGCATATAACTTTACGCATACAAAAGGTCCTACTCAGCAAAAGACATAAGGATGTCCATAAATTCTTTGCCTGTGTGAAAAAGGCTGGCTCTGCATACAAGAATCAATCAGGAGATCAAGGTTTCTCTCTTCCTGACTTGGCAAAGAGTAATAAACCCCTGAAACTTCTTTCTTTGGTTCATTAAGTGATGCTGAGAACCCTGTTCTGAAGGTTTGGTGTTCTCTTCATAGAAACTATTATTCCTTGCGGCTGTGATGTGGGTTTTACACTTAGCAGTTATTCAGTGGCCAACAGGGATGAAGACAAACTTTTAAAAATACATTCATCAGTCTAGTGTCTTAGGCTGAAGTAGCTTACCAGTAATAGATGCAAAGCATACAGATTCAATATTTTAGCTGGTTTGGCAGTTACAAACACTTGGAATGCAGAATTTATAGAATTAAACTTTAGGCATTAGCTTTCTTTTATATGTTTCTCTTTTAATACCTGACAGAGCTTTACCCAAGGCATGACAATGGCTAGCCAGGCAAGAGAAGGCTTAATACATTGAAAGTCAGCTGTGAAAAAGGTGTGTGGAAATAATCAATGGGCAGTCTGTTCCCTAAGGTAGAATTGACTGTAATCCAAAAATGTATTATTTAAAAACACTGTTTCCTCATTTTAATTTAGAACACTAATCCCTTACTGTCTCTTCGGAAAAGGATGCTTTTATAAACAGCATGACCTTAAATGAGTCAACATGACCTTTCCCAGACATACCCCACAGTAAATATTTACTGAGTTTTATTTCATAGGCATGAACTCACTGGTAAAATAAAAAGTTTTCAGGTCACTAGACAATGCAATATATAACATTATAATTGTGACATATAAAAATATGCACAGTTTAAAAGAGATGATGATTTTCTTTCCTAGATGACTTCTAGGTATGACTTCATCGTGTATTGGTTTATGGCACTGTTTTCTTCTTCCATTTTATGAAGTATTTTTGTCGCCAGTGAAAGGGAAGGATGCAGAGAATAAGATGGATTTTTTTGCCTTTTCTGTAGTACACAGCAAATGGCACTTCCATACATAAGCATTGGTCATTTTGCATTACACTAATAGAGGCAAAAAATACATTAGTCTAGTTGGCTGGTTTCTATTTCCCAGCCTCAGTATGGTAATTCTCAACAACTCAATGCAAATAAACAAATCTCTCTTACCTCATCAATTCCAACACTCAAAATCCAAGCAATAAATATATTGCCTATGCTCTTGCCCAACTCTTTGACTGAAACAGAACATTTTTCATGATCTTCCTGTGAGGACACCTGCCTGTACTTCAGAATGCCAAAATTCAGGTTATGTGACCATGAAAATTCATTAAGATCAGTTTTGTAGATGTATGTATGTGTCTTACAATGCAGAGAAGTATCTAAGAGATCTTTAAACAAATCAGAGCTGGGCACTAAGATATATATTCTTTAAGTCAGTCTCTCAACTTACAGGCTTTTTCCAGATGGAATTTTTTGCCATCTAACTCAAGTGCCAGGAGAGTTAATGGAGAGAAGTATGCTCCTGATCAAGTAGTTTCCCATCAGCCTTTAGAAATTTAAAGCAGCAGATGGGGGAGAAGGTTTGGTGTTTGCTTGGGTTATTTTTTGTGGCTGACAATAGGTTATATTAAGTTTTGCAGCTCCAGGCATGTTCTTGTGATGATTTTTCAAGAGGTACCAAGAGCACCAAGAACACACAGAAGAAAGTTACGTGTTGTCATCATGTTTTCTATCTACCCTCCAGACTTCAGAGAAGAAACTCATCACCCAACAGCACTGTGAGCTCCCTACAGCTCACAGCACCAAAAGTCATTTGCAAGTAACAGCTCCTCCACAGCATAAAGAAACACCAGCAATAACAGACTGGGTGCACACTCCAAGTTTGTTTTAAGCAGCTGGTAAAAAATATTTGATTGAACTTCACCAAAGATTTAGATCATAAACACAATCAGTTACCACAGCTCAGCCTATAAGCAAAGAATGTATTTCTTGATGGTAACAAAATTAGCCATACTCTGCTTATCTCTGCTGTTGCAAATACATCTCCTAGTACGTGTATGAAAGTGAACATACTTGCATTAAGCATTTGTATGTTTAATAAACTATAATCCATTTGACAGTATTCTTCTTTCTTCTCTTGTTAGCTCTATGAGCTCTTCATTCAGCTCTCACACATTGCATACCAAAAAGACAGAAAAACATCAATGTCCTTATTAATTTACACACACAAGTGCAGCAAGTCTACATAAAAAAGAAAGACTAGACACAAACACTAGAGACCATGCTCTGAAGAGCAAGAACATCTTAGTATTTGCCACAATAAAAAAAGAAGCTGTGGAAATCCTGGATATTTTTACCCCTTTTTGTCTATACTTGAAAGGGGGAAAAAAAAGACGTTCATGAGTGATGGCATTTGAAGACCCATTTGTGTTCAATTCAATGGAGAAAAAGTACAAGGACTTATTATCCTTGTGAAGTAATTTGTCCTGTATTGCTTGAGCTGGATGAAAGTCCCATTATGTATAAAGTAAAATGTGTAGATGAATACAAATTTGGGAGTTCTATTATTCTCCCAGTACATTGCCTCAGTGTAACTCATCTTCACCTCTGTCATAAACACAGGCTTCTTTCCAAGTGCATCATACTGTCATAATGTATGATTTTTTTTTGACTAACCTAGAATAGATTTAAAATTGCACAGCAGTAAGAAGGAGTCATTCATGATTAGGACTCTTGCTGTGAAACAAAACTGACACGTGCTCCTGAAACATATAGCAATTAGTAAGTGTGAAATCAAAAAATCACACCGCACCAATTGTTAGCAAGACACGGAGAAGCAAAAATAAACTGAAAGAGCAGCATCTTCATAGTCCTGGACAGCTTTGCAATTCAGAGAGATCTTTATGAGCACTTAATTTCACTCTCTAAGATGAGGGTCTGTGCCTCATACTAACATATTTGATCTCTTCAAAATTTTCCTTGTCACACTGGTATGAGTGTGACAAATTCATCAGTTCCCAGACTGTCTCTCCATTGCTAGTTCCCTCACCTGACAAGAAGTTTGTGGAGGAACAGAAGACTTTAAGATCTAAAGAAAGGTTGAAGATTATACCTGCTTCACTTAAAAATCAAAGATTTCTTCTTTTGCAGCTCTAGAGGAAAAAAAAAAAACAACTAGGTTCTGTATTGTACCTGATGCAACATGGTACACTGGAGCCTGTTCAGCCCATAAGCTATTGTGTTACCTCTAAATTTTAAGGCCTAACAGAGCAATTCCTTCTTCTACAACAGATTAAATAATAACAAAAGAAAAAATTGCACATCCTACAAGGAGGCCCCATTCTTGGTTGAAATCTCATGCTACAATCACAATACAAGTAATTCCAAACAACACAAAAACGTGTCTCTGCCAGCAAAAGCAGCCTGCATCTACACATGGTAAGACAGAAGTTGGAAAATAAAGACCATGCTGTTTTATTAAGCTGTCCCAGAAAAGCCAGTAGCTATCATTCAAATGCAGGTCAGGAAAAAAAAAAAAAAAAGTTGCCCAATCTGGCATGAATATAGCTTGAAATCAAATGCCTACAATTCTCATCATCACCTGCTACAGCACAGCTTGATAACTGTGGATGTGAGAATGGAAACAAGGCCACCTTTTCCATGCAAATGTGAATCCAGTCTGTTCCCCCTGGGTCCCAGTCTGCCAAGTTAATGGCAAGATTATCCATCCTTATCTCAGCCCAGGGAAGCTGCCACCTCGGCACGTGGTCTCAGAAGTGTGTCACCGCTTGCTGTGGCTAACCCAAACATTACTCTGACTTGGCCTCGTGGCTAGGCAAAGTGCTGACAGAGCCCTCTGCAGTAGGTGAAAAGCACTCCTGGGATTTTAAAGGTATTTACAGATACAATATAAAAATTTTTTAAAATCCCACTGGCACCAGTTTGTACCTTCACAGGCCGAAGCCCGATTCCTGCAGTATTAGGCTAACTCACTGATATTAGTGTTGATTTATACATAATAATGCAAATATTTTACCTGAAGCTGAAAAACTCACATGTTATTTTATTCAAGCTTACATTTTGAACAAATAATTAAGAACATATGTGATATATATATCTTACACAGTGGGTTTTGTTTTGTTTCATTTTAGGTGTTTCTATTGCAAGAAATTCCAGCATGCCTTTGCAAAAGCAGTGCAGAATAAGGACCTAGGGAGGAAGACCAAGAGCACAGATAGAAATGGTTATAATTCAAACAAAACTTCTTGAAGGACAGAAGAAGCTACAACTGTGATAACTAATTGATTCTACATACACAAAAAATGATAAGAAGGATTTTTCCCTGGTAAGACTTTTTTTTTTTTTTTAAAGGGATTTAATTAAATAACTCTCCATTTAATTTTTTTTTCCTTTCAGATTTTAACTGTCAGGGAGCACATCCAAAAGAAAAACGATACTATCCAGGAAATAATTGCCTGCATTAAGTGTGCTGTTTGACTTCTTTCCTGCTACAGTGATCTCTGGCAGAAGATGGAAGCAAGGAAGTCAGAGGAAGAAAAAACAATTGATTCAGTAATTTGAGAAGTTAAAGACATTTCTCTGTGTCTGAATTAACAGAAGGGCTTGCTCTGCTCTGGGAGCAGCACAAGGTTTATAAAAGCAAGGACTATCTTAGTGACTGTGTGTCACATTAGAAATGGAGAAGCATAAGGGGCTTGACACAGCATTATTTGCTCTGAATAACAGCCTCCTAGAGCCACTGCTAGTCAGAACTGTTATTACACATTGGGCCATCAATTTCGGGGTCTCCATCCACACAGCACAGCCAGCTCTGGCTGTGGGCAGCTGCTGAAGCTCTCGTTATCTCAGCTTTGCTTCCCCCTGGCTTGGCTAGCTGCTCCGGGCTGCCACACAAGGACAGATGCACAGCACAAGTCATTCAGGCTCCTCCCTTCTCTGCTGGCTCCAGTTTAAGACCATACCTATTCACTACAGAAATTTGTTTATAAGTTTTCAAAGTATATGTATTGTTCATATCCTTAAACTTCTATTTATAAATGTTTTATTATCCCTGACTTTGGTTTATCCCAGCTCCTATTATCCTAAGATAATTGAGAGTTGAATTGAACACTGAATATTTAAAATACGTTTTCTGTGTGCTCTGAAGATGTCAGCTTACTTATTGAATCTCTTCACTGGTTATCCCACACAGACTAACCTTTTGTCCTTTTCCCCAAAGACTTTTGCAAACATTATTTGATACCAGTCTTTCCATATTGTTACGTGCCCTCTGTTCTGCCAGTAACAAGAGACACAAATACCTATTTCTGCTTCTTTTCTTACTGTTCCCTGTACATGACACTGTCATGCCATAAATAAGCAAGAATGCCTCTTTTTTATAGAGGTTTACAATAAATCTCAACAGTTTCTGTCAATTTGCTTCATGTATATGTTTAGAAAATGCATGAATAGAAAACAGATTTCATAAAAATCTTGCATGTGGTTTTCTCCCATGCTCCTCACCTTTAAAATAGTTTTTAAAACCCAGTAGATTAGAAACATACGTGCTTTATATCTCCTGAATGATTTCAGGACCCTCACCTGAAGTAACATGACAAGCCCACAAATAATTTTATTTGAAAAGCTTTCAGTTGTGAACTATTTCCTAATGGCAGCCATGGCAGCCCAGAGAAGCCTTCTGCTAAGTCTTCACTTACTCTGTACACAGAAGTGGTGTTTTTTGGCAAGAGACAAGAAAAGTCAGCCTGAAGTAATCACATGATTACTCTCTGCATGATTGCTGCAGTGACTAATCCAAATTTGCTCCCTTAACTCCTGCTTCTGTCTCCCTCTCTTCCAGAAGGCAGCATGCCTGTCCAGTACTGAAAACAAATGAGAGTTTAGGAGAAAGCATTTGTACTCATGTTCTCTCCCCCAGTATGCTTCCTCCCACTACCAATTCAGTAGCAAAAGAGTATGTTTTGGTTGACTGAGCCCACATTCCCAGCTATTATGTTAACAAACAGTAATGAAAGTATTTTTGGTTCATTATGTGGATCCACTGTTGATATTGGAGCTGAGTGAGGAAGATTAGAGAAAATCTGCATGGTTTAAGTACAAATGTAATGTGGGAAGTGTCAAAGCCACAGATTTCTTGGATCATCACTCAGTTTTCCAAGAATTTTGGGAAGAATTCAGCCTTGCAACCTTCTTGCCTCCCGGAGGGAGAGGATCCCAAACAAAAGTTCAGATCTAGGCAATTTAAACTGAAGAGCTGATTAAAGCTGATGTCAAGATTGGAAATGCTCTATACTTCTGTGCTATGGTATCTTTCACTAGAGAATTTCAAAGCACTTTTCTAATATATGTTAATGAGACCTCACAAGAATGCTATAAATACAATATCATGTGTATATGACTCATACTGCTTATTAATTTTACATCACCTACACTGCTGTTTGAACAAGAGTGACAAAGCAGCATTCAGGCAAATTCACATGTGAGAACTCAGCCAAAATAGCAATACCTGTATCTTCAGGGGTCATTCTGCCTCAAGGCTGACTGCAGTTAGATTCAGGCAGAGATATGTTCCCTGCTTACCACAAACCTTTATTAAAAAAAGATATTTATTACTTAGCTTAATTAAAAATTAATACCAAGTTTCTGAAAAGCCCTTAGTAATTTTAAAGTATTCACTCTACTCCTGTGGGAATTACACATTTAAGAGGTTCTGCAGACAGAGTAATAATGAGGACATGCCTAGGATTTGAGAATTTGTTTGTATGGTACTTTAAAGGAACTGTGAGCCAGGCAGACACAATTTAATTGAGATAAGTAAGATGCTATGGTCATACACGCTGATGAGAGGTCAAGTATATTAGCCTTGGATTAGCACTGCCTGGCATAGCTTCTTGCTAGCTTAGAGTATGGGTAGGTGATCAAATGCCTGTCTGCAAACTACTATAAGTTAAAAGAATGGTTAAAGGTCCCACAGAGGGTAAAAAGTAGAGCTGAAACCAGAGTAATTAGATGTCTTCAGCTCAGTCTCAGTGGAATCAAAAAAGCTGGATCAAGTCACTCATTTCATAACAATTTCTTTCTTTTCTGCATACAAGATGATTGATGTGGTAGAATTCAGCCAAAAAAAGGAAGGCAAATTTTGCTGCAACATTCACAGAGGTGAGACCACAGAGAGAAGTTGGAAAGAAAGGGAAAGCCCCAGTAACTGCACTGCTCTCCCAAAGCAAAGAAAGGAGGAGGAGGGAGGGAAGATGTTTCTTATCCTCCAAATGATAAGGAGGACAGAGAGAGCAGCTTTCTAGACTCAAGTTGAACCTGAGGAATTTCTGCTCCTAACAGGATATCAGTAATATAAGAATATAAAATTGTAAATAATTTTTTCCCCTTTTATGTTGTGGTGGCTCAGTGCTGCTAATACAAATTAAAGCTTTCTAACCTATTAAATTAGTGGATAATAAAGACCAGTGAGAATGCTGCTCTTCCAACACTGAAACCCATACTTGTCTCTTGCCTTTGTGAATAGCTCCTCTGCAAACCTGAATCTAAATAACACTAAACTTCTCAATATTCAAATCTGAGCATGGATTCTGTAGCTAGAGTCTCCCTCTGAACTTTAAATCATTCATAATCACCAGCTTCATTCTGTAAGCTATAACTGCTAAGAAATCAAGTCTGGAAATTTTGATTTAAAGGGAAAAATGTCTATTCTCTGCCTTTGACAATTCAGAAAACACATTAAAGATTAAAACAAGTTGAGTGTTGCAGTTAAGCCTTTCTTGTAGTAATTAAAGACTTGAGAACTTCCCCATTTAAAATGTTTCTATCTTAGTCTGATCTGCTATACTGTAAATGCTATGCATGGAAACATCCTTTTTCTTTGTCAGGACAAAAGTGTTCTATCATCCCCCAGAATTTCAGCTGAAACTGTGTGGAAAACATCAGAAAATCCAAGTGCATCTGCTTGCATGTTGCAGCAACACAGCACAGCCCTTGCCCTATTAGCCATTGACTTGCTAAGGGTGATTAATCCATGAAAAACCAAGAAAAAAAAATGATGACAAAGCACGTGCATCACCAAGAGATGACCTGAAAGCAGCCACTGTGCACTGCAGTCAGTCCATCATGGACTGTCTGGGGGACAGCCACTCCTACAGGCTGGAAAGTCTTCTGAAAGGATTTATCACCATTTGTAGCAGAGTACAATTTGTAAAAAGCAGTGTTCTTGCAACACACCTGATGGAGTTAAAATTGAAATGGCCCCTACTTGCAAGAGTTAATAACTCTTTGGGGCAAAGAAATTACCTTAGGACCATACTGTTTTTCAGAGGAAAGAAAAAGACAGATTTGGGGAAAGAAGGTGGAAAATCTCATGGGGTGGGAACAGTAATGTTTTCCTTTGACCTGCAGAAGGTTGGGTGAAGCTGTGAAGTGGTTTGCCAAATGAATCTAGCAGTTTCTGAACTCAAGGCTCCTATTTTCAAGAACAGTCTCCAAATTTGGTACTTTCCACTAATAATATTTGCAAGGGAGTTTTATTATTTGTATGTATTTAGAATTAGCTGGTGACCTGAGCTATAGCTATTACTGTTCAAATGCAGTTTGCATATCATTCATTATATAAATGAGGTTTGAAATGAACATAACTGTTTACTCAGAAGAAAACTATTTAGTGAGTTGGCATTTCTTCATTACCCAAAATATATTATAATTGTCCATGTAATTCCTTCAGCAAGTTAATTGCACCCAGTCCTGCTCCTCGATGGAAATTATCTGTCAAGCTCACATAATCATCATGCATCAGTCTCAGTTAATATTCATTCATTCATGGTACTGTATACATAGGTCTGTATTGAAATTTGGCTCAACACACAGTAAGGTGAGTGCCTTTATAAAAAAGAAAAAAAATATGCAATGAGGTTTTTTCCACAACACTAAAAACATGACTGATGATTCAATGAGTGAGGAGTTATCATGGCACATCATGGGATACTCAGTATGCAGGAGGGAGGAAAATGCTTGGAGCAGCGAGCACTGGGACTGCAGATCCCTACAAAGAGGCACACACCTTTCTCCAGGTGTTAGGCACCACCCGAGCCTTGACTCCCACCTCTGGACCCCCCAGAGTTGAAACAGTCCCTTTCTGTTGCAGAAGTGAGGGTTGCTGCAGGGAGCAGTGCTAGCCATGGGCAAGCTGGGAGCAGATGGCAGCCTAGGAGCTCCCATAGTGCCTGGGCAATGCTCTCCACCTTGTTCTGCTCCCCTCTCTCTGCATGGGCAGGCTCACCCCAGCTGGCTTTCAAGTGCCTATCTTAGGACAGCACTAAGAGGGTTTTGGCATGCTCGAGGCTGCTACCAGCACCTGAGCCAGCTGCTCGTAGGTGACTGCAGTGTAGAGCAGTCAAATGCTTCAGAAAGCCTAAGAATCCTTCCTGCCTGTAGGTGAAATCACAGCAATGTATTTCACCCACATTCATCAAGACATCATGGTAATACAAATACGATATTTGAGCCATGGTTTCCTTACATCCTACGCATTAAAGATGCAATGGTCCCCCTAGAGTTCTGCAATGACCCAACATCCAGCAGTAACTGTTAACACATATCATGAGGCTTCATGAGATCACAAAAAGTCTACATTTTTTGCTGTCCTTTTTACCTATTTCTTCATTTTCCATCTCATTCAGGCATTTGTACCACCCAAAAGCAGTGACAAAAAGGTGCATGCTGATGCATCAGAATAGATGCAGCTACATCCCTGTTGCACACGATTGAGAACTACAGTGTGAAAGGTGATGGTAAAGCAGGGTAGTAACGTTCACACCTGTAAGGAGAGATTCCTTTTGCAGGAAGGTCGGGAGGATGCATTTCTACAGCTGGAAGTGTATTTTGAATTTTGCACTAAATAGATTGAATTTATCCTACTTTCACTGGAAACAGACTTCAATTTCTAAAAGAGTTTGCTGCAAGCATATCTGTAGAGTTTATTGTGCAAAAGGATTCAGTTCTGACAGGAAGCATTTTCTATCCCTGCCACATCTGAGGATGAGGTACAGATCTTGATGGAGATCCTGGAAGGATGGAATCAACACTGCCCTCAGATTACGTACAAGATACTACATCAGGAACATTGTTTACTGTCATCTCCAATTTATCCTGTGTGACACAGTGCAAAACAACATGTGCCACAAAGGAAGAAGAAAAGCATGAAACAGAGTATGTGATATAACCTAGCAAATCTGTCGAGAACATTATCTATCTGTGAGTGCATGCACATCCAAAAAAATCCCACAAAGAGCATTCAGATGAATAGTTCAAAATAAACGCAAATCTCTAAGCCCCCAAAAATCTGACAAAAGCTCTCAGCAGCTAAAAATGTAAGTTCAGTGACTGAAAAGGGTAAACTGACAATCTAGGTAAGGTTTTGCCAGCCATTGGTGACTGCTGTCTGCCTTTCTCTACCTTTTTGTTCCTGATTCTTGAACACCCGCAAGTTACAACTTAAAAACAACAACAACAACAACAACAACAACAAAAAACCACAAAAACAAACCCACAAACAAAACAAACCACAATGCCAAACAAACCATCAGTGCGACTCTAGAGCTCATACCTTTTGGTTAACTAAATAAGTTTTTTTTCCAGCCAAGGCTTTATGATGCTATATTTTTAATTAGGCATTTATAAAGGAAAATACTCTTCAGTAGAGTCTGTATTCAGAAGGGAACATAAAACCCTAGAATACATACCCAACCTAGGCAAATGCTTTATGATCACAAAGGCATCCAAAAAAGATACAGAATATGAAGTAATTTAAACAAGAGTATATGATATACTTTAAAGGCACTAACAGCAATGTACCTGATTGCACAGCCTACAGCATTTTGTTCTCTGTGTGGGGAGTGAATAGGAAGATCCAAATGAAGTGACTGTACTGAGGTTAGCATAAGTCACTGCCTCTAGGGACTGCTGTGTTCTCGTTGTATTCCCCAGAAGATACAAAGGAGCACCTCCCTACCTATTTCACCTCCTCTTATAGACCTATCTCTGTAACCATCATGGAGAACAGAAAGCACCAGGCTGCAGCAAATGTAGTCCAGTATTTCTGGTTTTACTGGGTAAGAAAAAGAGGCAATTAAAATTTGATTGATAAGAAAGCTCAGCACCCAGTACCAAAGTGAATCAGTTAAAGGTCAGCAGTGACCCCATGTGGACCAGCATTGGCTGAGACCTCAGAACCCAGCTCCTTTCTCACAGGGAGTCAGTAAGTTACAAAAAAAGGTTTCCAAGGTAAAAAATTAATACAGAGAAACTGTAACATCTCCACAAACAGAACCACAGGCTGCCTGTGCTTTCAGTACATTACCAGCCCTCCAGCAGGAGGAAGGAGGAATGTGGGTTTCCATTTTATATGCATTACCTTTCATGTAATTGGGGAACACCTCTTCTCATCCATTCCACTGCCCTATCAAGATGCAGGGCCAACAGACAGTAAAAGGAAGTTTGCAGCATTAGTGCTGTGTTAAAGTGGTTTATGCCCCAACAGGAGGAAACTTTAGAATAAACTTTATCTAGATGATCATAAAACTCTATACTTCAAACCCAGGTGTCTGTGTCAGCCTCAATAGCTTTAGGGGGGAATGTCTGAGGAGGTACAAAAATCAGCATGTTCTGTTGAGTTTTGGTATATGTAACTTTGTGTGTCTCCGAGTGGACCTCAGTGCATCTGTAAGTGTCAAGGGTAATACTTCTAGCTAGTAGAGACATGCTGGTAGTTCTCCTGCTGTTTTCCTACTACACCTACTAATGGCATGACTTCAGAGTTTAAGATGACTTCGGAAGGGCTGATGTGTCCTTAATCTCTGGTGAAGAGAAAAACTATGTGAATCCATTATCATTTTTAATATCCAAAGAATGGGGCCTTCTTAGATGCACAACTCAAGACAATCCAGGGATGTGGATTTTAATATTAAACCCCCTATTTTTTAATGTTAAAATAATTTTTTTTTAAAAAAGCCTGCAGCCAATCTCACTCTTAGTTCAGGAAAGGAAATCCATCAGTCTTAGTTAAATGTGCTATATATATGTATGACAATCACTTAAAGATTCTGTCTACTCAAATACATTTCTGCACATCTAAGTAGGCTTTGATGGATCAAAAGCAAGGCTGAAATTTATGCCATTTTGAACTTAAGGTGGTGAATAATGAATCTTCAACTGCTGCTCTGATATAGTTTTTCTGCTGTTACAGATCTTTACCCAAATTTCCTATTGCATTTCTGGTACTTCCCCTTCCTGTCCTGAATGGATATCAGGCATGCAAAACAACATATCAAAAAAATTCAGTGACTGGAAAAAGGTCAGGTTTAATGTAGAGCCAAGATTTCTATGCAGGAATCAAGAGGAAATTTCAAATTTTTTGAGACTGCTTAGCTCAGCCTTAGTTATGGGACCTCAGAAGGAAGATAATGACAGGACAGCACTATACTATCAGCTAATAAGAATTCTCTATGCTCGTTAAGCAAGTTTAAGGAAACAATGTGTTCTTGTACACCAACTCAGCATCCGATTATAGAATTTCTTTAAAGTGGTCTAATTATACTTTACAGGAAATACATAATTTCAATTTTTTTTCTTCATGGCCCAGGAGATGGTTCCCTGAGGAGAAAGATCTGAAATCTGCAGCTTTTTATATCATCTCTAATTATATGAAATAAAGATCTGTCACCCAAGTAGATGTCCAAAAAAAAAAAAAGTGCATGGAGACATTGTGGTATTTTTGCCATCTGAATTAAAGAAATGAAATATCTGGAAGGAAATTAATTAGATGAGGTGTTAGACTGATGAAGTGTCTGTTTGATGCCCACTGAAAAAGGAACACTGCTTTCTTGTTGGCAATATCTTACACATTTCAGCCAATATAACCAAACAATAATTAGCTTTCCATGGTCACTCAACAAAAACAGAAAACAAGGAAACACAGCTTCAGAAGATAGTTGCTGAATACTATAATTCAAAATTTTCTACCTTTTAACACAAATAAAACCTCATTTTTCAGACCTTGGGGTAAAAAAGTTTTTCTTTTAAAAGTAAACCACAAAATTTATTATTGTTCAAAAAAATCTAATCTTTAAAAATACAAAAGTTTTAAGTTCCTAAGGCTATTTAACTAAAGATGTTGAAAACGGAGCAGTTATCAATTGTTGGTCTAACTTTCTCATAAAAATATATTTAATAAATGTAAAAATAAACTTGAAAATGGTTTGAAAACTTAAGTGAAAAATAGGTGTTACCTCTCAACTCCAAGAGACACCAAGAATACAAAACCCTGGGTTCTTCAATAGTTTGGTTTTGCAACTATGTGCACATTATTGCTTTATTTCATTTTATTCTTTTAAACCCATATATTTTATGCAAAAGCTGTGCAACTGAACGAATAATGAAAATAGCACTGGCCAAATTCCTTAATGCCATCTGCTCCTTTTACATCACTCCAACTGGGCAAAGAGCAAGGGAAGCTGCAAGACTTTCCTCGCTGGTGCAGAGCCACCACGGGCAGCTGCCTCTGCCCTGCCTTCAGCTGCTGGCATGCCCTGATGCAGCCAGGCAAGGGGCATGGAAACATTGTGCCCAGAGGTGGTTGTCTTTGAACACAACAGGCAGAAAACATAGGTTGGAGCCATCCTAACCCCCCAGCTAAGATCAGCTGTGCTGTACAGACTCAGGGAACTCCTTTTAGTGCACTTTGTCACCTGCTATCTTCCCATGACCCAGTGCCTAAAATGCTTGCTTGAAAATTTGGCCCTTTAGTTTTGACAAACTAAAAGAGGTCGAAAACAACAGCTATTGGACAGGGTCTGGGGTAAGTGCTCCCTGGAGAACAGACTAACTCATGCCTTGCTTTTCTGACCAAGCTCCTTTTCTTGTGTTAGGAGAAAATGAGCCTTTCCATAACTCCTTATCTTCCCTATTGAATCATTCTGCTGCTAGCCCACTGTAGCAAGTGACAGATTGTGGAGAGGGCTTTTAGAGATATTGCAGATGCTTATCTGCTGTAAAACACAGCTTTCTTCCCTCCAGTGGAATACACTGAGCTACATCAGCCGACGGTCTGACTCTGTGTGCTGCACTTCAGAGCTGCAGTGTTGTCACCATCTCTGCAGAGAAGCTACTGATTTTCAATTTGTAATTTAAATTAATGAAGAATGAATGTTACTATTTCAGCCACGGAAAAGGAGCTCCCCACACAGCAAGAAAAAAAATAATGATACCGAGCTTCCTTTTCAGCTGTAACTCTTCAGTGGTTTTGCAAAGGAAGAAAGTAGCGTTATCCTGTTCTACAAATTAAGGCACTAAAAGGGACATATAACCAGCAGAGCTAGTGGCAGATCCAGACACAGCCTCCATAAAAAGAAAAAAAAAAAAATATCCACAAGGATTTGCACAGAATAGAAACCTACAGAAAAATGATTCTGATAACTCAAAAACTAGAGGTCTTATAGCTAAATAAAGCAAAGTGATCAGAATTATCTGATGGCAAAAAGAGGGAAGATTTTACACATTTTTAAGTATTTCCCGTGGAGCAGGAGTGTTTTTTTTTACTGTGAGCTAGCATCTTCCCTGTGTCTGTCAATCTGGATTCAGTTGTAACTGAATAAACTAGCCTTGCTATTGGCAAGGTAGTTCAGCATAAAAAAAAAAAAAAAAAAAAAAAAAAAAAAAAAAAAAAAAAAGAAATTAGCTCTATTACCCTATTTCAGAAGACGTGTAAGGCGTAGCAGTGAAGAGCCAGCAGCACTGTGCCAGCATGTATATTTGTTCCAAGGCTGGACAGAAACCCACAAGAAACTTAATGTAATTCCTGCAAACTGTTACACCACTTCCAGCTTGGCACAACTTCAGAGGAGACTCACCTCAGCTCTGAATCTGACCCATCATTTCAAATCTGGCATGCATTGCCAAGCTCTCTCTTCCATGGGGCAAGAGGGAGAACAGCAGCAAGGTGACCGGCTGCAGAGGTCCCGTGTGGCTGCACCTCTCCTGGCTCTGCTCTGCATAGGGCCCTTGCTCCTTCAAACACCCCATCCTGAGACAAGTCATGACCCATTCAGAATCTCCTAGCTATCTCCAAAAAAGCCCTCAGTAAGCTCTCATGTCATGGTCACGTGAAGTCTCAGCGTACTATGTGTGTATAAAAGTTACCATTTTGAATTTTAGGATTACATATACTTTTTTCTAACCAACCTCAAAGGAAGCCATCTGTATAAAATCTTCTGTCTGTAGCTGCCAATGAAATGTAGTTAACGTTATTAAAGTGTGACAGGTAGTCCCTGCAGATTTAGCTCTTTCCAGTGATGAATGACAATGTGTGTATTTATGGCTGTAAGGGAATTCTGGATAAAACTTCCATCATTCAACTGTCCAGTTATTAACACAATGTATATGATGAAGATGAAGAAGTTTATCTCACTTAAACAAAATAACCAAACCCAACCAACAACTATATTGGTATAATGATTAAATCAGCAACATAAGAGCAGGTATTTGAGTTGCTAACAAAGATTTTTGTGACACTGGTTATTACTTTCTCTCGTTCTCACTCGAGTGCTTACTAAAGCTTTTAAAATAATACCATAACACATTAATTTCTTACAGAGAGTTCATTTAGGAATTTCCTAGCAGAGTTGGGAACAGACTCTAGATAACTTCTTATCCTATGCTTAAACTGAGCAGCTTGTTTAGACTTTTGTAAATGAACCCTAGTCCAATCCATTCTCCAGTTCAATAATCTAAAGCTTAAATACTCTTTTTGTTAAATGCAGCCAGAAATCAAGCATTTTCAAACAGGTGTCTTCATACATTCACCGTAATGGGGTTGGTGTCAAAACACTCAGAAGCATACCAGCCATCAAAGGCTGGATTACAGCCTCACCACACATCTGCTGGAAGCTGGCCTTCTGCACTTCACCTGACACAGTCTGGAGTAAAACCTCATTTCCCTCCTCTCCCTCAGTTTCAGTTTGCTACTTCTATATTATTCTTCATCCAACTCTCCAAAATGCAGCCTCAAAGCCACCCATTTCCCTGCTCCCTGATTAAACACCCATCAGTGCATTTCAGCTGGGAATCTAGGCATTGCTTTGGCCCAATAAAATATGAATCTGTTGAGGTCTCAAAAAGGGATTGCTTTTAAGAAGGTGAGGACTCCAAACACCAACGTGTTTATCCATCCATAATTGCAGCCCACCCTCCAGCACACTGCACAGAGATGTGCTAATTATCTTTTGGAGGTGAGCTTGGCTACTCCAGCTTTGATTTTCTGCTCTGCAATTAAATGTATTCCAGCAGCCACATGGGGGAGAAGGAAAAAAATACAGCTTCCAGTTCTGCAATGACCTACTTATGGCATTAAAGCACTGAGGAGGAGAGGAGGGCTGGGGGTGGGGGGAGGAGAGGTCTAGCTACAGCTTAATGCAAGCTGACGCTTAGCTCTGCTTCAGACTACACAGCAATCAATATCAGTTATGACTTCACATCCTACAGAAAATATTGCTAAGACAAGGAAAGTTAATGACAGGAAGAAATTAATGCAAGACCTTGGTTCTCAAGACCTGCAGTAGTTTTAATATCAATGCTTTTCTGCCTGCTTTGCCCTGCCTCATACCACAGTACTCCTAAAGTTTCTGTTAAATTCACAATGTCATTAGAGCTACAAGAACCACTGTAGTGAGCACTGTACAGTCAGGGGCCTTCTGTCACAGACAGCATATGAGCACAGAGAACCTCATTCCTCTCTCTCAACGAATAAAGGAAGGGAAAGGAAGAGTCTGATTTATTTAGTATAACTAGCTAAGCCAATGCCTGTGCCATAGATTTTCTCAAAATCTAGTCTCTGGACATTCTAGATATTCTCTTCCATTTTTTAAGCTCCCCCCCCCAAAAAAAAAAAAAAAAAAACCACCAAAAAAATTCTCCCTCAGCTTTTCTTTAGGGTTTAAGACAATTAACTATTACTGTTAGAGAAAGGTCTTGATCATGGGTGCATTTCTGCTTTCTGTCAGGCATCCCAGAATGCACTGGATTTTTAAGCACAGGATGTATTTTAGGGTATGGTTTCTGTTTTCAATATTTCACTATCCTGGTTTACAGCACAATTTCATTCCTGGACTTCACACTAACTATAGTGTTTAATGGTGAAACAGTCAGATGGAAGTCATGCTTAGCAGTGCTACAGCTGGACTCTTCCAAAATGCCTTATAGTTGTAGTGTGTGAAATGCCTATCATTTAAATATCACAGCAAATGTTTTGAAAGCTTTATGGCAAGAGCTGAGATAAACACATCAGTAAGGACCTAAAGATCTGTTTGTGCATTTGTAGCTCTTTGAGTAATGTAATACCAAGTAAAAGAAAACCCTTTAACTTATTCTAGAGTAAATTCAGAATAAGTTTGAGGACAATCGTCCACTTTTTTTTTTTTCTGGTGTCAGATGAAATATTAACCTTCAGTCCTGTTTTCAAAATGATACAAATATATTGGAAATATTAAATATACAATAGCTACTCGAAACTATGACAGCTAAGGATCAAGAAGGAAAGGGGAAAGGGGAGAGGGGAAAATGAGTGAAGGAGAATATGTTTTTTCATCCTTTCAACCCCCATTCAGATTAGGCACAGCATCCAGCAGCACCATTTGCACCAGCCAGAGGAGTTTCAGTCTAAATTCTTAGCTTCCTTCAGTATTCTCTAGCTCAGTATCCATATTGCTTGAAGGAATCACTCACATCTGTGGAATTCACTGATCCTCTTCTATAGCCATCATGGAAATTGGCTATTCTCTCTTTCCCCAACTGTTTCTGAGTCACACTACCTAAGGCTGTGAGCTTGTCATATCTGATAACCGAAGCAGGGTCAGACACGGTCAGTACTTTAACAAGAGACAGCCAGGAAGAGGTGAGATGCTATGCAGACGATGCCAGTTAATCGATGGGCAGCAAATTACATGATTCTGCACAGAGCATCTTTCCTTCAGTACGGTCAGTTGTGATATAATTGCCATGGAGCTGGAAACAAGGGGAAATACTGTTTCTACTTGAAATGACAATCAGAAGATAATAATTTAATGAACAGCTCTAACTTAGTCAAAATTGTTATGTTCTATTGCAACGGATAAATACCTGAATTAATGTCTTGCAAGAGATTTGGCAAAAAAATTTCCATTCAAATCACTGCTAAAATCCCATTGCTCAGTCAGAGGTTTCATTTAGCATCATATCCATGCATCACTGCATTATCATAGAGATGGAGGAGATCTAATCTCAAATTTACTCAGCCTGCAGCATGGCATCAACACACAGGGACTTGGCAGAGTCAGCCCATTGCACCTAGTTTTAAATCTTTGTGCCACCAAAATCCAGGCATTAAAATGAGCAAGCATTTGGGAGCATTGGTCAAAAGGTGTTGTTTTCCTGGTTTCCTGAAGTCTGTTCCTTCTAGTAGACATCAGTAAATGTTAACACCATTGCTTTTCTGTAGAGCTTGGAAAGGAGGAAAGAAGCATGCCCTGCAGAGGAGGAATAGAATTTCCTTGTTTCCTTGCTGTGCACTCAAGATCCTGTCACAAGCCATCTTAAACACATCAGTATCTCACTTCACCCATCAGTACTGTAAATTATGTACTTTGCCTTGTAGTGACATTAAGCCTCAACAGTTGTGTAAACTTTGCAGCACTTAGATGAAAAGCATAATCTAAAGTACGCTGTATAATTAATGTGACTGCACAGATTTTTCTTTTTTTTTAAGAAGCTTCTTCAAAAGCATCCAAATCTTTTTTTCTTCTCATACCAAGATGACTGATGGCATATTTAAAAGCATGAATTGGTTCTACGATAGGGTTTTTTAAAAACCCTCAAAGCTTCAAGATACCAGGAAGAAGCATCGTTGCAATTGCTCAAATACCTTAAAATGCTCATACATTTCCACCAGTCCTTCATACAGGCACACAATAAAGAGGCCATTATAGGACAGTTATTTAGAAAAGGCTGCTTGTAGTGGACTAAGAATAAATAACTTGTAGAACAGAATGCACAAACTATAAAGAGCATTCAGAACAACTGATCTCATTCCTTGGTTTAATTATTCAGTTCTTTTTAGGCTGGAGCTACATGTCTGGTATATTTGCTTCAGATCTCGAGAGGGTATTGACCAGGTTTTCTGAAGTCTTCTGCATTATTTATCTCTTCCTACCATAAGGGGTCTGATAGGCATACTGTTTCAATAATTAAATGTCAACAATTCATGCTGTTGGCCAAAACCCAGAGGACCTTCATAAATAAATAATAACATCTTGCATTTTTATAGCTTTTTTCATTCAAGGGTCTCAAAGTGCTCTGTGAATATTCATTAAGACCCTCCTATAGCCTTGTAAGGTAATTCAGAATTACTGTGCTCTTGGTTTTTCACAACTGGGAAAACAAGCAAACAGGCAGAGGGAGATAGATCAGCTAGTCCAAGGTCACAGCTCGAGCCAGCAGCCAAAGTGGGGCTGCACCAACAGCCCCTTCTACCAGCTCCTCTCACCAGGCTCTGCACTGGTGGCAGCAGATGTGACTCTGAGGACTTCACTGAAGTCACAGCCATATAAAAGCACTGAAAATGGGTCAGGGCGAGGGGAAATTAGCATCTGCCCTACTCTTGATTTTTGTTTTAAGCATGTTTTATTACCATGTTGCCACAAACAAGATGAGGGAAAACAATGATGCGTGGTCCACCTGTCTGACCTAGTACTGCCATTTCTCTGGTACTAGCTGTAGCACTGCTGCCAGCAATGATTTCAGTAAGAACAAGGCAATATTTTATATCTCATTTCCAATCTAATCTGTCAAAGTGTTCATTAGAAGTCATAAATCTATGTTTTATTTGCCTTTCTCCAGTCATTTTTGTTAGCATCATTCTCCATGACCCCTTTTTCACTCCATACTGAGGAAAACAAGAACGATAATAATGATGTTACATTTCTATAGAGGCTTTCATCCCACTGACATGTTGAGAGCAATGATGAGCACAGAAATAACATAAGAAGCTTTTCAGGCAACCTTTTCTGGAATTAGAACTGAGTTTCTGAGGAGAGAAAGGCTGAGTGTTGAATGCTGAGTGCTCTGCTTGCTCAGGTAGTTTTCAGCCATAAATTCTACCTCCAGTCATCCAAAGAGATGAGAAAATCCATACAGAGATGGTTCCAGCAACCAAAACAAACCTCCCATTAAGATTCTTACAACAAATAGTTCAAAAAATCTCTGGAACTGTGCTCCATTGCAGTTCATTGTCTAGTTTGAATGCAATGCCTAGATAAAGGCATCGCCAGATCGCTATGTATTTTTAAAGAAAGAAAGCAATATCCAAAAGTGCTTTCACTCATAAGTATCACTTTAGGATCCCCAACTCTTCACTGATTTCAGAGCAATGTCTGTTTTTCCCTCTTTATCCAAATTGTCACTGTATACATATGTACATACACTACGTAGAAGTGTATGTGAATAGACTCTGTGTATACACACACAGACAGCATACAGCCTCACACTAGTAAGGTATTTTAGACTGACTAAATTTGACCACAAGTTACCCCTTCACATTTCACTAATTAGTATCATTTATCAGATGCTTGAATGTATATGCCTATTCCTGAAGCACCTTCCCAAAATTCTGCACTTGAACTTATAGTTGTTACTACAGTCCGGAATATTTACTCATTTTCAAGAACTAACATGGATTGCTTAACATCACTGGATTTAATATCCATTTGTTAAGACACAAGCCATCCATGCCTCTTTGGGGTTTTTTTGTTATTTTAAAATATAGGAACCAATTCCATCAGTTGATGATGAAGGTTAGGGACTCTGATGAGAAAGTGATGACATGAGGCAGCGTTCACAGATATTATCATCGGTCAAATACACACATTGTCCTATGTGAATTTGATCAGTGCTCACTACCAGTAAGAAAAAGATAAAAGACTATTGAAATTTAGGAATATAAGGTTATATCTGGGACTACATGTAAGTGTTTAAGGATACAGAAATGCATCAATAAAAATGAAATCAATTTTAAACTTTGTGAAAATCCATTAAAAAAAAAAAAAAATGAAAAATAGGATATCTGATGCTTTAATAGTAGTAATTCACCCTGTTCTGATACAATTGTTTCCTAGTTTTTCTGTATAGTTTGAACAAATGGTCCCATCACAGCTGTTACAATATAGTATAAGACTAGCTCAAAGGGCAAATGTTATTGATATGGGTAGAAGATACCATGAAAACAAAAGAGGACATATTTTGAAATTATCTAAATTTGGATTCATAAAAGACTTTTGAACTTATTCTCTAAAAGCCTGAGCACCTTTAGTCAAGGTCCTACATCCCACTGTTTAGAAGATACTACTTCACTGAACATTTTCTCCTTAGAAGACTACTTCACAGCATCCCTAAAAATACAGAGTACAGTTGAGTTCCATCATGGTCACGTCTGATAGGTACGTGCGCTTTCTTGGGACTGTTGCCTTATCTAGTTTCACATCATTTTACTTCTTCATGGAAATCTTTATGCGAGTTTGTGTGTGTCCATATGTGAGTGTGCATACATGTGTATGTGTGTCTAGTAAACATGCAAATGTTTCATTTAGAGAAGCCACACTCAGAAGATTAGAATATTATCTCAGGACAGCAAATTCTGGAATGCTGGATGCTTCAACACTACTACTGAAACACAATTTTATTCATTTTTTAAACTACTCTGAATACTCCCTGCTGTCTTTATCATCTTCTTGAGATCCAGCAAGCAATACAAGACAAATATAGTTAATTTTCAAAGCAGGCCGTATTGATTTCATGTCACCACTCTATTAAAATGACATTTTGCATTACACAGAATGACTGATGCAGAAGTTATTTCATCTGATGGATGCTGGAGTAAGAAAGGAATGGTTGCCCACTGCATCATTACTCAATAAATAACAATTTAGCTAGCTTTGGAAAGCCCACTTTCATAAAAGGAGTGCTACTGAACTAACACTTTACTACACTTTCAGAATATATCATCCACCTTTAACATTCCCTCCCTCCCAGTAAAACTATCTTAAACCAGTCAAAGCAATAGTGACTGAAATGCTGCTGAATTCTATTTTTTAAAATCAGATTAAACTACCAAACTGAGTCCAATAATATCTGTATTTTACAACCTGCTTTCTCAATTCCCCTCTCAGTTTCTTTACTACAGAACTTCAAAAAAAACAACAAAACCATAGGAAAAAAAAAAAAAAAACACCAATCACCCACAAACCCTGCAAGTTAAGTGAGAAAGAGTCTAAAATTTGACTCTTAAGATTTTTGCCTTTTTGTGTAAAAACCTGTGTCTAAATGAGCCAAAAGTTTGTAGTTTGAGTCTACAGGTATTGCCTGACCCACCCAGGAAGATTCCATGCAGACTGAGTATGCAGAAGTAATCAACTATTTAGCTGAAAAACCTCTAATTCCATCTTTCAGAAAATTCAGATTTCCAGCTGTTGTCCTGTTTAGTCTCCCTAATGTGCGATCTGGAAACCATCCTGGAAGAGCTAAACAAAAATCCTATATTAGGAGAAAAGACTGATCAAACTTCAAGCCTTACACCACATAGATCATTTCAGTGATGACAACAGCATTATTCACATGAATGAGGAGTACCTACACAGGGCTTTTAGTTCCGGCACTGTATTCCAAAGAGGCCCTGCCCGAGAGAGGATGAGGCAGGACGCATGAGGAGCACAGCAGTGCAGCCATGCCACAGCAGCACTTTGCACAGCCACATCAATGCTGCGGAGAAGCAGTTCCTTCATCTCTATTTCAGGTATCTCCTAAGTACTGTATATGCATGTGCCTTCAAAGGCAAAAGCCAAAGCCCGCTGAAATAAAGAGCTAATTGCTAATCCCAATTATTTTTTTTAATTGAAAGAGCTTGAGTCACTTGGGGTATATCCACAGAGTATTTTTACAGACAGATGGGAAACTAGTTTGCCCAGGCTTTGGGCTGCCTGTGTGTAGCCTTGCTTCATCCAAGATCCACAGAGATACAATTAACATGACCCTGTGCTTGAGCTAATCAAGCTTTGCCAAGAGCTTTCCCCATGCAACACGTTACTAGCCTACACAAAAACTAATGGTTTCACTTCTACTATTTTCTTCTGCTCTAGAAAGGTGTAAAAATGAGCAGAGAAGCTAGATTCTAGAAGCAGGTGAACTCTTCAGTAACTATCTTCGCCTTCCCTTGGACAAGAGCAAATGACAGACCAGGTGAACAAGCACATGTAGAGAAAGAAGGGCAAAGAAAGCACGAGTGGCTATGCTGCTGCATGGATGACAGATCTGTGTGTGGGTGTAAGCAGGGAGTCCTTTCTGTCCTCCTCTGGAAAGCAGAGGCCACAGCTGTGGCATACTGCTGGAAAGCCTCTGTCTCCTGCCTTTGATAGAGAAGATCCTTTTTTTCTCCGCCATGCAAGAAGTAGACTGAGTCTATTAAAAAGATTCACACCATAAAGTCATGGAAAACTCTTGACTTTGGAAGAGCATGGAAAACAATCTGTCACTGACAGATAATATCCGTTCGTTTAGGTCATTTATCAGAGAGCTTCTCACCTGCTGACTGCTTTACGAAGAGAGAAGGGTCATCAATGCTAGGCCACTGATTCCTGACAGCCCTACTGCTGGAACCATTTTTTTTTTACTTGCCAGTGTAAATTTGATGAGATAGGTAGTATGGGGACTTCTCTTTGTACTCAGGTGCAGATAAGGAGCAGTATTAACCATAAGAAATAGAGTTTTAAAGTCAGCAGTGTGGCTTTACTTTCTTTTTTAATAAGCAAGTCAAACAGACCAGATGAATCTTCCCAGGGACTTGATCAGTAGCAGCAAAATATTTCTAATGCAAACAACTGTGTATTAATAGCCACTCAATGGTAAGGACCCCATGTGATAAATACACCCACAGGAATCCAAGGCTCATGCTGGTAATCTTAAAAGTTCCCAGAGGTCTGATTATTTTGCAGCAGTATTACAAGCCTTGTCAAGACTCATTGCTTAATCAATCTCTGCAGAATCATTGTGCTAACAGGCCTTTCATTGACAGGAGAACCAGCACCAGCCTGTGAGCTTTACTTCTGCACAGCTCTTCTATGTTAAAAGAGCCAATAAAGCATAACTGGCCGATATCAGTTCAATACCATCAGTCATTCACATTGACAAGGTTTGCAAAGATGGAAGGAAACAAGACAAGGATATATCTCCTGAGGAGAATCCTTGATTGGTCATTTCTCTCCTAATGTACACGTTTACTATGTATTTCCTTGCTTAGTAGCACCCCTTAATTCATTAACAGCCTATTTTACCAAGTGATCACATTCTCAGATTTATTTTTGTAAACCAAGAAAGCAGCATTCTAGTTGTCTGTTCTGACCTTTCACACAACTTAAGCCAGAGAATAGCAACCAATTTCTCTGAAATTAAGCCTAAAATGCCTTCTTGAACCATAACACACTTTTACAGAGATTCCCAGTCTCCATATCATCTGTATCAATTTTCCCTACCTTATAATATACTACAGAAAAACATATAAAAAATGTAGGTCTTACTGAATTAAAGACTTACAAGAGAGGAAGAATCCACTGCTTCCTTAAGTTGCAACAGAGATTAATCACCCATAATGTAAATTTGTACTTTTTTCATATTAAACTCAGCATCAAATCCTCTGATATAATAGAATGAAAAACTATGGAGCTCAAAATGCCATATAGTATCAGAAGTCTCTTTTCCATACTGATTCTTCTAGACCATCATCAAATTGACTCCTTCCCTACCCACCAATAAACTAACTAGACCAAGGTTCTTTAACCTCCACTGTAAGGCATGTCCCTCAAGTCTTGCATCTCTCTCATACCTTTTTTTCCTAATCCTTTTCTAAATTTATAGCAGCTTTTTTAAAATGGTATTAAAACAATACAGCTTAGAAATGGTCTGCAGAGTCAAAAGAGAAGACAGTTGGATGCCATTGTTAAGATCCATCAGAAACTGTTTTTTTTTATTAGCCCAGAGCTAAAATTATTGGAGAAACTGCATTTGTTCATAACAAAGGAACCCTATAACCTTTAATGGAGATCTCTGACAGACTGATAGAAATGAACCTGGGCTAGCCAGAGACAGCAGAAAGAAATCTAGAAAGAAAAAGAGATCTTAAGAACAGAAAGTTTGTTGTCCATAATATTCTCTTCTTTTCCACAATATTCTCTTTTTTTTCACATTTGCTGAAGGGTGAAAATCTATTAATGGAGAAATTCAGAATCATCAGGGACCAGTCTGTTTAAACCACATATCAGCTCTTACTGAGAAGTGGAAATGGCCTCTTTCTATACTGCCTTTGGTGAGGAATCCTCATTCTTTTGTACACCTGTTAAACATAAATCTGTATTCCTCATAGGAAAGATTCAAGGCTGCTTGGCTGGAAGTATATCTGTAATAAAGAGTAGGAAAACCTAATTTTATCTCCTTTTGTTCTCCCTTAGTCCACATAAAACAAAACATGGGAAAGCTCTTGGAATTAACTTCCTTGGGGAAATAAATTCTTTGGGGAAATCGGCAATAATTTCAGGAAAAGTGAAAGTTTTCCACTCAGGCAGAAGTAGCAATGAGATCATCATAAAATGTGTCCAGTGTTCAACATGAGCCTGATGTGTTTTGCCACCCTGTCCCCAAGGTCCAGGTCTGCAAAGCCACACTGAGCACTGGTATTTTAGCACTCTCAACACAAGGAAGGAGCTAGTAAGATGAAAAATGTGCAATAAAGCAAATGTCTCATTCTTAGCTTTTCCCCAGGCTCCATGCATTTCACATGGTATCAGACCCTGTGACCTTCACATTGTGGACTGCAAACAGGACTTAAAGCACTAAGGCTCTTGTTCACATCATGATAGTGACAAGAAGGCAAAGAAAAAAACAAGGGGACCTGGTAATTGTTCATTATAACAACTGTTTAAAATTCTGTGCCATCTCCCCCCCTAAATCCTCTGAACTAAATCTGCTAATGGACTATGGCAAGCTTTTATTGCCCATGACATGTCACAACATTGCCTACTGTACAATTGCACTAAAAGTTAATCTTTCTTAAAAAAAGAGGGGGGAGAGGAAGATTTTATAGACTCTTATAATTGGGAAATAGTTGAGAACTTGTCTAGAGAAAAATTAAATGTAATGTAAGCTACCTGAGTCTGCAGAGACCCTGAAATGACAAATCTCATGGCATTATCTAACCCAGGACCTATTGATCTGGAGGAATTTCATCAGCACCATCTTCTTCCCTCCAGTCTAATCAAAGCATTCCCTATCCTCACAACACTGCTACCCTCACTGGATGACAACTGGACTGTCAGGTTGCATCATGTTACACCGCACTAAACGTTTTGGATAGTTTTCAGATAACTATGCCTGATATAGTAAACAGCATCTCCATGAACATCTGATGTGATGTAGAACTACATGCTTGTTCTATCAGCAATGTTTCCTTCATTGTTAAGATGTAAAGTCTACAGTGAATAATGCAGATATAATCTTAGTTATTCTGATGCAAGTGTTTTGCTCTGTTAAGAATGCAATTTCCAGTAGTCCTACCTTTGAATATCATTGTATCTGAGGATGTGCAAATTAGATTCAACATGAGAGACAATGCAGACTAGTATACAAAGGACTTCCAATGTCAAAAGAGCCGTGGAATTGCTATGTAACTGCTTTGTAACCAGGAAAATACAGCTGGGAGTAGCTTATTAGTGCTGGTTATAAAAATCTCCAGGGTTTTGGAGGGTAGTGTTTTGTAAGAGGGTGTGGAGGGAAGAATATGAAAGAATGGGGCTTTTCAGGTGACAGAGTAAACCTGTTTGCCCTAAGACCAAAGAAAAAATGTTACAATTTTAAAATGATAGGAGGAGCTAGATTAATAATTTAGGATGTTAGACATGAGGAGACTTCTCTTATTCTGAGTGCCACATTCTCAGAATGCAGTGTGGGGCTCCTTGCTCAGGCAAGATACTCACGGCCACGACTACAGCAGCAGACTCCTAATTTGGACCATTAGCAAAAAGATGACATAATATGCATCCACTGTTACTCCTGGTTTGCTAATGATAAAGCAGCGCTCCTCCTTAGGTAGAAACTACTCTCCCTGAGAGAGATTCATATATCAGCTACAAATTATTATCTTTAGTTCTTTGTGATGTATTTGGCTACACAGAAAATAATTTTATTTTACACTTGTATCTATATCACAAAAAACATTTTGCATGTATTTATGCTGCCTCTTGCCACTCAGCATTATTTTCTTTGAGGCTATAAAATTTCAGTGTTGGTTTTTAGGTTTTTGGGGAATTTTGATGAATACCTCCAAGTAAGCATTTCACTACTCCATTATTTTCTCTGCATTTAAATGTGTACTGTATATAGAAAGAAAATCCCTTCTAAGGCATCACACTAGTATTTGCTGTTCTCCTTGCATACATGGGGAAAAAATCTTTAGCAGCTTTTCAGCTACAGGAGTAGAATATTGGCAACTCCATTCTTTGCTCATATTTGAAGTGATAACTTCACCTTAAATGCATGCTTGAGAAGTAAAATTCCTCCAGGAATTTCTCCTCAGTCAGCAGTGGTGTCCTGAAAGACTAAGCCTCTCTTTCACTTTTATACACCTGTATGATAAAAGAGGATGAACACCACAAATTATGACATCCAAGGTCTAATGCCCTCATCTTATCTACAGAAGGCAATTAGAAATTTATTTTCTATGTAATGTACCTAGAAGTGTTTTGCTGTGTGGTGTCTTGCAAGGCTAATTTGATCTACCTAGGTATGGATGAAACACATGTCATGATCCCAGAGCATTATCACCACTTTCCCTTTTAATTTAGATGCAGTGACTCCTGATCATCCCTTCATGCACACTGAAAGCCTGAAGAACAACAGGGGACATTTCTCCACCCTTCCTTCCTGCTCAGCATGTGCTCTTTGGGGTGGGGAAACAGAGCATTGCCTGGAGTCCTGCTGAGCACCCCTTCGACAGTAGTTAGGCTCTTTTAACGGTGTTTAACTTTCTGAATGTATATATTTCTAATGCAAAACGTCAAAGAGGTAGCTTCAGGTCAGCAATCAGTCGGTGATGAAGCTCAACCCAGAGCTCCTCACATTTCCAAATGGTCTGAGATGCTACACCACCCTGCTGTACAAAAAAAAAAAAGTGAATATACATTGAATATGCTCATAAATGCTATGAATTCCTCCATCAAAGTAATCTCTGGGTTGATTGTTCCAGTAACTGAAACACCAGAGGGACAGGCTGTGCACAAGCTGCCGAGCTGGAGGGGGGCAGGGTGATGCCTGGGATGGCAGCCCGATGCCAGGCCCAGGACTCACTGCACCAGGTGAGCTGTCAGACCGCCACCCAACCGCCTCGCTGCCGGCAGACCTGCAGGACCTCGGCAGAGAGACTGTGTTCATGGGAACTTCCAAATCAATCTTTATAGAAAATGACTGTCAGCAATGACACAGATGGCTTCTCCTCTCGGGTGCGCCAGCAGCTTGGCATGGGCGAGGATGTCCTACATATAAATGATCTTGGAGGTGACAAGAGCTGCTGTCGTGTTTCTGACTCTTTCAAGAGATGGGAATGGAAAGGAAGAGAGAAGAAAAAGAGAATCACCCTTCCTGGCAGTGGGAGCAGGGCTGTCCACATAAATGCAAAGGGAGGAGGGCTGAGGAGGGGGTTGCTGTTGTGCAGAAGGTGGGGACGTGACAGAGACAAAGACAAGAAATAGCATATACCAAATGATAAAGGAAACTAGAGTGCAAACTGAAAACAGGTTAAATGCCAAAAACAAAAGGCCACAAGAGAGACGAGAGTGCTTCTGGGAACTAACAACATCGATCAGTAGAAGGCTGGTGTTTCCCCACCTCCCATGCAGGATGAGGCCTGCAACAGAAGGACACCCATCTCTGCAGTCTGGCTGTTGCAGTTCCAAGTACTAATGCAGTGGCCACCAGCACTCCAGACCAGCTCCATAGAGGTGGCCACTGCATGTCAGACAGCCCTATATGAAAATACTGAAGGCCTTCTGAAATTCTTTCCTGTACTGTCATTTTGCCATGTTACTAGCAATGGTAAAGCAGGGGTAGAGCATAACTGCACAGACATAAACAAACCAATTTCTTTCATAAATTCATCTCTCTGGCTCTCTTTCCTTTCGTTACTCCCCCTTCAGAAGCATTTGTTAAGTTTGGCTTTGAACACGGGAAAATATTCATTTGTAATAACGCTCCTAATTTGCTTTTCTTGGCAAGCGCCCTGCACCAGCCGTCCCTGGGTCTGTTGTTAGGGGATGACTATGAAGTTAAGAAAACACACACACACACAGTCTCTAGTAATTATAGGCACGATACCTGCTTTTTAATGCACTGCAGTGTAATTACCTTTTTGTCAGCTCAACTTCATTCTGCACAGAACAGCTGAAATCCCTAATTACCAACTGCAGCAACGAAAGTCTCCCACTTGCTCCTGAGGAAGCAGTATCATTAACCCAACTCATTATGTGCCACTTGTCAGGTTAGGACTATGGTAATTTCACCTACGTTCATAGGTTTCCTTCTATGGAAAAGTAAACACCACAGTCTGGATAAAACACTGAAAAAAAAACACTGTCCAAGAGCAAAACCCACCAAGCTGGCCTGGGCAAGAATCAAACCAAAGCCAAGCTAGGTGTGAAAAACTTGCTCGTGGATTCCAGGGTTTAGCCCTAAATAATAAGTGCCATTTTCATTATCAGCAAGGGTCAGAGTTTGGAATATTGCATGTATCAGTGGGGCACCCAAAGGGCTGGGCCCATCCAGGGTCCAATTTGTGCTTTGGTCCCTATTATGGCATAGTGCTATGCAGCTCAAGAGCAGCTCCCATGAGTTGCTGGATACCCTGAACAGATAACGTGTTGGTGGTCAAAAAGCATGCAACTTGTGATAGTCAGCTGGGTGCCCAGAGTAAAATCTCAGCCAGATTTCAATTTATTTATTTATATTCTGTCCAACAAATGTCCTCTACAAGAAGCTGAGAAAACAAAATACATGCAATACAAACTAAGTGCTGTAACAACTCGACTGAAAGCTAAGGTTTAAAACTAGCTCATTGCTGTCTGCTCAGAGCTGTGTTTCTTTGTGCTTTCTTTCTCTATCTTCCTAGGAAAATCACAGTTTTCAGTGTATATTTCCACAGTGTCCTGTGGGTTGGATTCTTCCACAAAACAAATAATGTGTCATTAATAATTGTAGCTAGTGTCAAACTTTTAATAGAAGTGAGATGATCACTCATCAAAGTAATGGGTGAATTTCAGAGGGACAAATATCCTACAATTTTTCCCAAGGTGTATTTGGGTTGGGGGGCAATACTTTAAATGTCACTGTAGCTATTTTGTATTTCAGTAGATACCTGAAGTTTCTGAGAAAATGGCTTGCAGAATAAAGATTTTTAGTCAATGCAAGAAAATATTTTGCTGAACACAAATTTTTTACTAAAAGTATCTGAATCATAAAATTAACAGCTGTATAGAGCTTTTCAGATAGAACATGGGCCAGAATTCATAACAGAGGTAACTAATAGGACTTCACTGATTAAAAATTAGGTATTAAGACAGATGTGGACTGTAGGCATCAACCCTATAGTGCAGCTAGATATATTTATTTGGGTACCATCACAAACTTGCCTATCTAGACGTCCATGTGTACTTTGTTAATTGGTGAGCTATTGATCTATGCATTTCCCTTGCAGGCAGTCTGGAATATATCCCTTTAATAGCCAGGGATTAGGTTCATGTTCTCCAGTTTTTACAGTCTTACTTCGTGCTGTTGAACAGCAAGTGCACTTCAGAAGTCAGTACATGGATTCAGATATGAAGATGCTGAGCATTCAGAGAATTCCTGAATTTACTGTGTAGAAGTTCTATGCCAACTTAAATATTTTGTGAGTCAACCATTTCTCTGTCAGCAACTCTGCCATAACATCAGCCTATTAGACATCTACATAAAGGGACAAATAATTTATGTGCACACACCCACTTTCTCCCTTCTTTCCAGAAAATAAATGGTGAGATAAAACAAATGACAAAATTTTAGCAACTTCTAAGCAGTTTTAATTAAGGAAACTCCATTTTATGGCAGACAGACTGTCCTATTTAATCTCTCACCCACAATTTTCCTTCTCACTGCATTAAAAAAAAAAAACAAAGCAACTGGAATGCCAATTAAATTCCTTTTGAAACAATAGCCACCCTCTCTGACACCAGTTAAAAAATGCATGAACTGACACATTTGCAAACTAATTTCAGTGTTTCTGCAGTGGCCCAAAATGCCTCACGTTCTAGGCCGCTGCATTTTGTGCCTCCGGAAAGCAGACAACACCCACCACTCTCACCACCTCTGTGTCGCAGTACTGTGGGGCAGCAGAAAGGAGCGGTGTTTCCTAAAGCAGGTGCTTTGCCAGGAAGGAGCTGTGGGCTTCACGTTTTCAGTGGCTTGGAGAGAGAGGGAAGAAACTGTCTCTTTGTCTCCTGACATCTCATGGGCCCTGTTTGTTATTCATTTGCATTGATCTACCCCAGACAGAAACTCCTCAGAAACCACGACTCAGCTGCCCTCTGCCAAACCTCTCACTGCTGTCACCATTCTCAGACCCAAAGCAGCACTCGTAGTCTTCCCTCTCCCCATGTAGCATCCCTTCTGCACTGTTCTGTCTCTGTTTAAGGGCTCAGGGCAGGACCCCACGGAGCAGAATTCATGCTCCCCCTCCCTATCCCTTAGTTTTCCCCAGATGGAGAGATAAACAAGGGAAGTCAGGAGTAAGAGACACTTAGTAGCGGTTGGAAGTCAATAAAAATAAAGTACACTGTTTAACAGGGAACAGCAAGCAAGAAGGGAGGTAGATATAGATATATATACAAAGGTGGAGGGAAGAAGTAAACACAAGCTATACAAAACCCCATCTTGGCTGGAGCAGGACCACTCGGCACCGCATGGATGCAGCCACGCTGTGCTCTCCCAACCTGAGCACCCACCTCCTGCCTCTCTTAGAGTGTGTGAGGAAGGGGGAGAGAATAACTGCTACCCCCTTGGAACCTCTGGGTCCTGGCTGTCACCTGTCCCATCCTCCAAGCCTCAAACCACAACATGCACTGAGCCACCTCCTTGGAGAGAAGAGACTTTAAGCTACACAGTAGTGGGAAAGATGATGAGTTTACTCTCTGAATAGTCAGTTTCTGGATATATCTGATGTTTCAGAGTAAGAAAAACCCAAGATAAAGCCTGGAAACCCAAGATAAACTCTTGGAAACAATCCTACAATTGTTCTCTGAGGAAATGTTCAGTTAATGGTCTCCACAAGCTTATAATAACACTTCTGAAGTTTGAGCTGGGTGGTAGCTCTAGGGATGTATTATTCAGTCACTTGGAGAAGGACAGAGGTTGTGCCTTTCTCTTATGGCACAAATTATAATTATACCAGCAATGATGATAAATAAGGAGAGACCATGCCATGGCCTGGAGGCACAGTGCTCACACATCACATTGCATCACTCAGAGGGGTTATTTCCAACTTGAAACTCTCCCTTATTCTCCCTCTCTGCACAGTCACAGGATGGCCTGGAAGCACAGGCAGGAATAAGCAGGTGGAGGGTATGGCGGGGGGGTGCAAAAAGAGGCTGCTTCCCTGGCATGGCTCTAACCAGCACCAAAGGAGAGGCTGTGAAACTGCCACCTCACACAAAGCAGCCAGTGCAGAAACTCCAAGGCCACAGTGCTGTGACAGGGGCATTCTTGTGGCACTGCTGCTCCTTGCTGCTCTCCTCCTGGCATCACCCAGCCCCTCCACCCCACAGCCCCGACCACTTTGGGGCCCTGCTTTGAATCCAACCATTCAGTCAATCTGGTTTAAAGGAAAAACACATGTGGAAGGAAAAGGAAAAGCCTTGGGAGGGAAGGGAAGAGTAACTAGCATCAGAGAATCAGAGAATCAGAGAATGACTTTGGTTGGAAAAGACCTTTAATATCACCAAGTCCAAGCATTAACTCTACTCTACCAAGCCCACCTCTAAGCCATATCCCCAGAGGGGGACTTGATAGAGTCCATGATGCTGTTCAGTGTGAAGGCTGGCAAGCAGCAGGGTCAGGTCTCACTGTGGTACTGGAGTAGGAATGAAACAGAAGTGGGGGCCCAAAGACTGTGTGGCTGCCAAAGCCCCTGCTTTGCAAAGTCTGCTAGACTAATCATTCCCCAAACTATCCAAATCTTGCCAGCCAATTTAAAATAAGATGTATAAAGTCTGCTGACCAAATTCCCTCTTTCTGCAAATCTGTTCCCTGTTCTCCAAAACCCATTTCATGCTTTTCGCCAGCCTTTGCTGGTGCAGGTTTGTGCAGCTGCTTCCACCTCTGCAGAGTGAGTGGAAGCATTAATAAGTCACTGGTAAGGAATCAGGCTTGGTACAAAGACTGCTGCTTCTGCAGTAACCACATACAAAAAAGGCCCTACACCAGCTTAATTATGCTAGCACTGCCACTGCTAAAAGGCATGATCATATCTTCCTTTCTAACAGGCTATTTTTCTCCTGTGCTCTTTTTCTTTCTTCATTTTCTGTTTTCTCCCCACTCTGACTAAAATTGCAAGATATTTTCATAAGAATCACATCAAGAATTATTTTATTTCCTTGCATTTTTCATCCACAAGTGTTAGGAAAGAATTTCTCACCTTTTTAAGCACTGCTTGGCAGCATTCAGAGATTGTTGTATCTAGGGGAAATACCAATTACAATCTGGTTTGCTTTCCAAATATGCAGGTTCTTTAGTTTTTGCCCTGCTTGAACATCAGTAAAAGTGACTGTTCTTTCATCTTGCAGAAAGGAATTGAGATTAATTTTTTTTTCTCTCTCTCCTGTTCATGAAGATGAAATGGAGCTTGCAACATTTTCCATAGAAGACAAGAAACAGAAGATGGAAGGAAATGAAGAAAGGCAGCAGGGAAAGGAGGAAAAGTCAGATTAAAAGAAAGAGAATCAGGTGGGAAGGTCAGACAGTCCTGTTTGACAAGTTTTTGTTGACTTTAACCGTAGTGGAACATGTTTCATCTGCTGGAGTCATCACTTGTTGTGTATGTACATGTTAACAGGACCTTAGTTCGGGTCCCTCTGTTCACAGCATCCCATAGAAGGGGCTTGTAGAGGCTGCAAATTCAGTCACTGTCATGTTGGAGCAATGCATATTATAAACATAGATTGTGGCAGCTCCAACCTGAAAGGCTGAGAGCACCATCATGACACCATCAATAATTTAGAGCATTTGCTAGTGAAGTGGCAGCCTTCTGAAACAGGTGGAGGACCTGATGGTTGTACATCTCAGATGAATCCTCAGGTCCTTAAAATACTAATTCTTCCAGGATCAGTCTCTCCTTAAAGCAAGGATTTAATTTTGCACTCAGCACATCTTTTCAGTGAAAGTCTTGGAACCGATACATGCCTAAGTAGAGTTCTGATGAAGGAGCAAAAAAATTGCCCAAGAAATTATTCTTAAAATAAAGCAAACTTTGAGGCATGTATACACACAGCTGTTTGCGTAGGAAGATGAAGCATGTGCCACATCTTCGAATTTGAACAACAAAACCCACACTCACATAGTGGTTCTCTGTATTCCTTACTCCTGTATTCTTCATTTTTTGCTAGCCTTTCTTGCTGCCAGACAGATTTTCTGAAAATAGATGTTGCTGTTGGTGGTATACACTGTGCTCCCTCTGCATCCAACAGTTGAGCTACGCTGCACATCTGCTTAGTCCTGTCAGCTCACATCATAGCACCCCTCCATCTTCAGCCGCTCGCAGCTGCAGTACTGCTGATCCAGCAGCCTGCCTTTGTCTTTCCTAGGTAAACCTCTGAGGCAGAGCTTGCTTCTGGATTTGTGTCTGAGCAACACCCAGCATGAGTTCACCCATTTAAGTCCTCAAACCGTATGCATGGAAAAATCCCCCAAAATATGAAACACAGAAAGAGATTCCACAGGATTTTTTTTTTCCAATTACAAAGTTAAACACTATTTTTCCTGCTGTAGGCAGAGCCTTAAAAGATCTAACCCTAGCTAGTTCACATACTGACCTTTGTGCTACAAACTAGTCCAAATTAGAAGTAATTTCAGAGAACAGAAGTAAACTATGCCAAAAACCAAAAGCTCATATACAGTTCTTGACATATTACATTAATGATCCATGGCAGACAAAACCAATCAAAATAGTTCATAGTCCTTGACTGTAAGCCTTCAGCCTGAACTGAATTGCTAGGATTCAAGGGTGGGATTGCTTGAAAGGTCATTTGAAAACTTTTTGGCACTGTCAATTTATTCTGTAAACCTTTAATGAATGGGACATATCAACCCAGTAAGCAGGCCAGTTGAACTTCAGGGTATGAAGGTGACATCACGGGTCCCAGATAGCTCAGTTTCCACCAAGTTTGGCATGTACTTGCTGAAGCACAAGAAGACCTGCAGCATCAATCCTATGACTTCTTGTTGTGCTTAGGGGCTTTGACTTGCCTTTCCCTCTCCAGAAGGGAAGTTAAGCCTAGAACAAGAGACCTGTGGTCCACAGAGTAGTTTGTAGAAGAGTTCCTGCTTTGGAAAGGAACCATAGCAGCAGCCACAAAAAACCTGCAATTACAAGAGCTTGCTTATCAAAAGAGCTTGCTTGAACCTGTACATACTTAAAAGGGGCTTTACCTCAGGCTGTCAAGCTGCCTCTGGTTGCCTTGGTTCACTTTTTTCACTGAAGTGTTCAACATAGGTAGGGATCCAGTATGCTGTGCACGTGCTATTGTACCCAACACCAGTACAACACCGTAATGAACCACTAACGGGTAGCAGACAAGCAGCTAAGAGCAGACTTAGTTTGTAGCATTTATTATTGTGTTGATGAGGCAAATATGACCAATATTGAAGCAAACAAAACTTCCATCTCCATAACATATATCCTGATGTCATCATTCACTACCATGATTAACATTCATATTCTTCCATGTACAAGTGACGTCAGTGACTGATTTATTACCAAAGTTCACTGCTTCCAGAAAGAATATTTTATCATTGATGCTGGACATCCTGTACTACTACTGTCCTGTCATAGGAAATTAGTGTCTAATATCCTTACAAAAGACTTGCCTGCAGGTGGTGGTGCCATCTTTTTTGAAGAGTATTGTTGCTATAACCTTGGTCAAGATTTGAATGCACTAGATGTTGTACAGAGTAACAACTAGTAACAACTAACAACCAGTCCTTTCCTAAAGGAGTCTGACTATTACAAAAAACATAGTGTGGGAAAAGGAAGTGCTAGCTAAGCAAAGTAGCAAACAGAGTATAAGAGGACCTAAACAATAAAACATCTTTAGGTCTTTTACTGTAAACAATATAACCGAAATTATTGAAAGATATCTAAGAGAGAGAAAAAATGCTAATGCACATCTTCCAAGTTCCATTTCTGGGTTTATTTTTTGTTTGGTTGTTGTTTTTTTTTAAAAACAGAAACTAATTATTTCTACAAAATTTCAACAAAATTCCCAGTTTTGAATGGAGACTTGGGCCTGATGACCACCAGAGATCCCTTCTGTTTAAATTATTCTATAGTGCTGTGACTCCACTGATGACTAATGAGGGATTTCCTCATCAATTAAGAACAAAAGTAACTGTATAGAAGAAAAATAGAAAAGAAAATTATTTCATACCATCTTTGGTCTTAGGTATTATTTGGCCATATACTTAGAATCTTTCCTACAGCACTCAGAATATAAAGCAAGCATGATAAAGGACAGAAAAGCAGAACTTAACAAATCTCCATCAATATCATGTAGACAGATTGATAATTGAGATTAACAAATCTCCATCAAAATCATGTAGACAGATTGATAACACAGAGTTAGCAAAATAAATGCATCCAAAACCAGCCTGCAACTTTACAATGCTCTCCAACTCTTAAAGTACCATTTCACAGGAATAATCTTCGCTAAAAGGGAGTCCGGTTTCCATCTGGGTAATCCTGAACACCTCTGCTTTAGGGCTGCACAGATACCATCTCAGAGGCACTCTGGCCTCATTCAGCTGACCACGTCCACCAGACCTGGCCCCAGAACTTGCAGTTGACCTGGGAGGCATCACCCCAGGTACCAGCTGGTGCTTGTCAGCAGGGAGGGCAGGCTACACCTTGCAGGATTAGACCTTTTTGAGGTGAAAGCCATAAGGCACATTTCATTCCAGCAGCAGCAAGTGCAACACAGCTGTGCCATGTGAAATACCAGCATGATTAAATAATGTGGAGGAGAGGTAATTACTCATTGATAGGTCACTGGAAGAGGATGGGTTATATACTCATGAGGAATGCAGGGAGAGAAGGATGCATAAATAAGCAACCTGACAAAAATATACAGACATTTCATAAACACAAATCTGGATCCAGTTGGATTTCCATTTTTCCTCCACCAATAAAATGCAATCTAGATGCACAGGAAAAATTACTCTCCCTCCCACCTCTACAGCAGCTTTATTATACCTACAGCAGCACTTATCCTGCATGTTCAGTCTCATTAGCTTCAGTAGAGCTCTTCTTACTGAAAGATCAAAGAAGTCTTTTCCTGGAGGGTTTGTGCCATTGATAATTTGGATATCTGGAGCAAAATTAATCTATCTGTGCTACACCATAGAGATTTGAGGCAGGGGAAGATTAAAGTGATTTGCCTAAGACAACAGACGCAGTTTGAAGAAATTGAATGCAGGTTTCCACAAAGCCCAGGCTTAAAAAGATGAAGTCTTTTCACACATTAAAAGCCCTCAAATATACATTTGGAGAATTAGGATTTTACTATCACTATATTTGATACCCAGAGGGGAAGGATTTGGATATAGGCTTATGTTTGTCTTTTTGCCACTTTTTTACCCTTTTCTTCTTTCCCAGTGTATCTTAATCTTGGCTCTGAAAGGCCCAATCAAATAGGTCATGCAAGTCGTTTGCATACACATCTTATCAGCAGACTACAGCTCTGGGAATGCCTTTCCTACATGCTTGGCCTTGCTAAAAATACTGAAAAAACACTTGCTGCTTTTTACAGTTATTTCAGATGATGCCACCCTGACAAGAGGTCTGGATGGCCATCACCTTCCACTGTGGTCCAGCTCTGGCTGTGAGTGGAGCACATCAGCTGCTCTGCAAAATGGGAGGGGCCACTGAGAAGGCAGATGTGGCCTTGGAGGGTGGCATTGGGAAAGACACAGCACACACCTTAAGGGTGGGGATAAGTAATGAAGGTCATCTGGAAAGCACTTTAGGTGCAGATTTTTAGGTGTTCCATTTCTTCTAAAGGTTTAAAATAGAGACAGAGGTGTGACAGCAAACATTGCTTTGGCTTTGATAATGACATCATGCACTGCTAGCCTGTTCTTTGGCTTGTTAAATTCAAAGTTTCCTGCAGATAAGAAATGAACATTACACTGTCACTGTTTTCAGGGCTTTCTGCCATGTTAATCTGATTATCTATGACAGTTTCTGTCAGTTTGTTAGCAAAGATCCAATTATTCTGCTTGGCTTTTAAGTTCTCACATATTTCTGGCTATGGGCCTGATTCTGAGTTCTTTGTCCTCATGCCTTCAGGGAAAATTTTCATGTAAAAAACCCTCACAGGATCAGAGCTGATACTCTGGTGCTTTATACTGAGTTCTTAAAAAATGGATACATTCTTCACCTCTGAAAAACTGACAGCTGAAGGAAATAAATAGCCTTGCACTTGATCTGACTACACTTCTGTAATTGAAATTTACAGTATTAGTAAAGAAGGGAGTGTTTTTTTTTTCCCCTTCATTAAGCTCTTGTTTAGATCTTGGCTTTCCTTCCATGTCAAAAATGAAGAAAAAATATAGCATCCTTCCATAAGAAAATATGACACATTTTAAGCATAGAAATAAAAATAGAATCAGGTGGATCTATCACCAAGGCATTTGACATTGGAGAAAGCTTATTCAGTTTGTTATTTTCTCTTAAGAGTTTTTCTCAGGTACAGATTTGCATAGGGTAGACCAGTAAGACTGAAAGTGGCAAACACATAAGCTATAAACAGTCAGAATAATAGATGTCCACATCATTATAAGGCATTCAGTGCCTAATGCTTGCATGTCACAAGCTTTTAACTCATCTCTGTTTGAGGATTCAAAATTAATTTGCCCAAAGTCAGTTGTTACCTCTTAATGTCTTTGTCAATAAAACTAGTTATATACAGACTT
>NW_008605202.1:0-2839 GCF_000691845.1 Merops nubicus | reverse complement strand
TGCTGGCAAACTGGGTACCTTTCTCATTCTAGTCTACTATAAATGCAATTTTTTTCAATGATGTTTGTAAATAGCAAATAGCGTGTCTACACAACAACATTTTGCTAAAAAGGACTGGTGACCATTTTGTACAATACTATAGCTTGGTTGTACAATTAGTATAGGTTGGCATGATAGTCTCTTGCAGTTACTTCATATAATTACTTAAATCTCTATAAAGCAACTATGAATGCAAAGATGCTGGAAGACTATAGTAATTTTTTGCTTGGGCTCCATGCCTCTTTTATGGCTACAAATCAAGATCAGCAACACCTGCAGTCATCAGAATTCTCCTCCTCAAATACTCATTAAGAAAAAAAAAAAAAAATTAATTTGGCAGAGTTGCAAGTTTATACATAAACCCAAAATTAGTGTAAGAAGTCATGACACCCTGGCACCCTCAAATTTTAGTGCCCAACGCCTGAGGATTTCCTCACAAGCAGGATTTTATCAATAAACAAAAGACATGCCCCAGGAAAGTTATGTTTATTGATACGTAGTTATGGTCTATAGCAAATGGTTGCAGATAAGGGATTTACAACCAGACAATGCTTTTTCTTTTTTTTTTTTCTTTCTCCACGCCCTGCCTCCCTCCCCTTTTTTGGAGGTGTAATATGGGTTAATTCTGCCTTGGGGCCACATATAGATCAATCATCTGCAATAAACATGATACCAATGCCTTCTGTTTACAATCCCAGTAGAAACTCTGCATCTCAACAACCAACCCAGGAGCTTAAAGTAGAAGCCACCACAATTAATTTGATAATATTTTTTTAAAACTTTATAAAGTAGACATAAATTTCCATCATACAAGATGTCATACTCAACAAACCCCCGAAAATCAAGCCAAACTCCATTGCTAGATACTAGGTGCAACATTATGTAACATCACAAACTCCAGCATCTCACTCTATGGTAATTTGTTTGCACAGTTCCTTTCAAAATTAGCATGATCATATTGGATGTAATTTGGCAGAGACTCTTCAAAGTCAGCAGAGTACTGCCAGCCGCTATCAGTCGAGCAGCTCATCATGAGTTCCATTTTTGCACATCTTAAAAATGATAAATGAAAAGAGAAGGCAATAAAAACAAACAAACAAACAAACAAACAAAAAAACCCCAACCAAACAGTATTTTCTTCACTGGGGAATTTTAAAGCTTGAAAATGTCTTCTCTTTCCAGTGCAAGCATAAAATACATGCTTGGATAGCAGCAAGACTGGGACTCAGATGTTAAAATGGAAAGAGATTCTGTGCTACAGCTGCCCCTTCATCCTTACCACCTCTCTCCGAGCCAGTGATGCCTAAGTAAATCACGGAAAAAGTATGTCTTAGGTGCATGAAAGTGTGGGGGGAAACTTGAGGTAATTACATCTCAGAGACTAAACCTATCACTAGCAAGGGTTCAAAAGAAGTCCTACAAACTGTCCCTCTCTGCCTGCTAGAGTATCAAACAATCCTGTGTTCTATGAGGTTTTATACCATCTCAGGCCACATGGATGCTGCTTCAGCCAGACTGCTGTTCTAGATAAGCCAGTTACCTATACCAGCATCTGAATAGATGTACTAGGAAACTGTTGTACTAATTCAACCCACTGATGGTCACCACTTGAGAGCTTTCCTAACAGAAGAACCTTGCAAAGTCTGTTGAGATTAAACTTGTCTATTACATCTGTCTAACCCCACTGGAAACGAACATGTTCTGAGGAAAGAGTAGAAATTGAATATTGCCCACACTGAGTCCGGGAGATAGAATTACAGAAATTATTAGCTGGCTGCTAGCAAGTCTCCAGAGCACTGTACCAAACAGAAGTTTATAAGCTTACAGCACAATCAAATGAGCAGGGAATGACAGGGGGACTGCTCACTGCACATCCCAAACCAGGTAGATTAAAAACATAAGTCTTTCTCACTGCATTGTCTGCTGTTCTTTTAAAGGCTTCTAGAGGAAGAAAAAAGAAGAAAAAAAACCCAAGAGCTTCAAAGTTTTAGTGGCAATAGGGAGCAGTATGGGAGCCTTAGTTTCCTTCTTATGTACAACAGTTGGCTGATTTTCACTGGTAAAAAATATCAAAAACTTCATTACTAGATTAATGGGAAGAATGCTACCTCATAGTTAAAATAAGGAACAGGAGAAAAATAAAATAAAATCACCTCCTTGTTTTACTTTATCTTTAGGCTTTCTCAGCCCTGGAGCTTATGAAGGAAAGGAGACCACTTTAGTCTTCAAGAAATTTAAGATCATAGCTGTCTTTGAGTACAGCAGCAAATAGTTCTCCAGGGGACACTAGGCAGCTTGGGATCATCAGCTGTCCTGGTTTGTCACCCTTCCTACCTGTCACAGGGGCATGGCACCGCTCAGATAGTCCATAAACGTAAAATGCTCCAGTCTCCTTTAAGCCAAGGGTTATTGCTGTAAGACACAGTCAGCAGCTACAGCCTGCAGCTGGAACAGGGAGAGTATTGTGATAATTCTTCCATATTCCCTCAGAAACATAAGAGCAGCTTACTTCAGTCTTAACTTGTGTACAGCTCTTGAAGATCCTTAAATGAAAGGTGCAAAACAGTCTGCAAGAGTAACTATGTTTACGCCATTTCACAATTACCAGTGTAGTATGGAGAGACTAAAATCAAACAATGAATTCAAGGGAGAACATGACACTATTTGTGGCTTATCTCTTGTTAAATGCAGTAGTATATTAGACGCAATGCTTGTATAGCTCCATCTCTGATGGGAGGAAAAAGCTTTGTCTTCATGTAATTGTTATTTCCTGTATAGGTGTTGTGGTTTGAGGCTTGGA
>NW_008605201.1:0-2001 GCF_000691845.1 Merops nubicus | reverse complement strand
GCAGTCCTTGGAGCAGGGACAGTCACTTGCCTCGTAGCTGCCTGCACTAAGCCTGGCAGAGAAGTGCTTGCTGTCTTTCCATGTGTCACTGTGGTTGAAGTGTCAGCAGGAGTAGGGCAGCACGTTCTTCTTGTCATTGCTTCAGATTTGATCCATCCTGAGGTTAGTGGTAGCCAAAACCAGACACAGCTGGTTTTCAGGCCAGGGCTGATCATGACGGTGTGACAGAACTGCCCTGACTCATGGCAGTGGCTGCCTCTTGCAGACACCTCCACTGCTGCAGTGGGATTACCCACGCAAAACCCTGCGGCCGCCTTGGTGACTGCACCAGGGTCTGGCTGCAGGAGCTTCCCTCTGCGAGTGGCCCTGGGAGTCCCCACAGAGGTTGGGTTTGCCCAGGCAAAGATCCCTTTGGTGTGGCTTGGGCAAGAGGAGTCAGTAACATCAAAGCCACTGTTCACCAGTCAGTGCTCCTGCAGCTTCACTTTAATTCGTGCAGGCTCCCACCCACCCTGGCACATCCAGGTCTTTTCACATCGCCCTGTGTCCAGCGCTAGCCAGGGACTCTGGCTAAACCAATCATGGAAGAAGGAACAGGGAAAAGGGAATAAAATGAGATTATACTGACATCTCTTGGCTTTTACGGGATTGGAGGCTGACTGTCAGGCATGCAAGTCAAAGGCTTGGGAGGAGGTGGTGGGGGTGTCCTGGTGGTGGGCCCAAAGCAGAACAGAACAGGGAAGGCCGAGGGGCAGCATTTGCAGAAGCACCTTCATGGTGCCATTTTTATTCGGCTTAGTAATATTCATTTTTAACTGGTATTTTGTCTCAGCCAATCCTCCCAAGCCACTGTCTGGATTTTCAGGCTGGGAGGTTAGGGAGCAAGTATGAACGTTTTGTAAGTGCTCCCTCGTGTGGAACTGGGCGACGGGACACAGTAAACAGCACAGGAACAGGGAAGGTGGCTGGAGACCTAGAAGTCGCCAGAAATCTTACTCCTTCCCCTCAGTCCAACAGACCTGTGGGAGCTACAGGCAGGGGTGTCTGGGTGAAGAATTAAAGCATCCTGTGGGGGTTTGTTTTTCATTACTTGCTTCTCAGATCACCAACAGGCACTCAGTACCATGAGCAGCCCCTTCCCCAGAACAAGCTGGGTTCTGGCAGAGGGCATAGGCACTGATTAGAGTGCCAGCTCTGGCTTCATCCAGACAGCACCTTTCCAGCAGCAACGCCAATACAAGCACATTCATTCTAACAAAGTGCACATAGTCAGCCTGCAAAACCTCACCAGGTTGGCCCTGGCAAGGGCAACCTGCTCTGCTGTGGGTGCATGCCATTTCCCTCTTATTCCATGTTCCACTGGGATGAGGCTCAAAGAGGTTCAGGGCAACTCAGCTGACCTGAACTGATATTTTGGCCCCATTCTCCCTCTTTCCCACCTTCCCCAGCCTCTGGTTGTGAAATACAGCAGGCAATTAATTTCTCCAGTTAGCTGAACAACAAAGTAAGAGTTACTATGGCCTTGTGAAACACAATCTGGTGGTGGAAGAGATAGCAAAGTATTCAAAGTATTTGCTTTTATCAGTGAACCGTGAAACGCTATCAACTAGGCCTTTGAAAAAGAGCTGGAGAAGACTGATACTGAAACATCTGCCACAAAAGGTGCCAAGAGCTGGGGAATTGCCAAAGAAAACATGAAGCCAGCGAAAACCTGCAGTAACTGGGGGAAAGGCAAATGTGTCAGGGGTAGACGGCAACCACCGGCGCGTGGACCACCAACCCGTTATATCCCCTGATATCCGTTATATCTGAAAAGAACCAGGGGTGAAAGAGCGTGCGTGGTGATTTACACAGCAAGTGAAGGTATTCTAACCAACCCTAGAGGTGAACAACAACGCCTGTGTATTAGAAAGCTGGCTAACTGCACTTTGTCTAAGAGTAACTGGCGATGTGTCAGAATAACCAGGGTTCCGGCAGAGCGGGCCGCGGCCCGGCAGCACA
>NW_008605200.1:340-1185 GCF_000691845.1 Merops nubicus | reverse complement strand
GTATCTGAAGAAGCCCTTTCTGTTGTCTTTGTCCTCCCTTGCAAGGTTTCACTCCAAGGAGGCCTTAGCTTTCCTAGTTGCCTCCCTACATCCTTTGACAACAGTCTTATATTCATCCCAAGTGGCCATCCCCTCCTTCCATGATCTGTAAACTCTCTTCTTCCACTTGAGTTTTCCCATCAGTTCCCTGTTTAACCATGCAGGTCTCCTGGCTCCCTTTCTTGACTTCCTACCCAATTATATGCTCTGATCTTGAACATGGAAGAAGTGGTCCTTGAGTATAGACAAATTATCGTGGGCCTCTTTACCTTCTAGTACACTGTCCCATGGGATTTCCCCTAGCAATCGCTTGAAAAGGTCAAAGTTGGCCCTGCTGAAGTCCAGGGTTGTGATCCTGCTTGGTATTCTGTTCCCACGGCACAAGATCTTGAACTCCACCATCTCATGGTTGTTACAGCCAAGGCTGCCCTCAATCTTCACCACTTCAACCAGACCCTGCTTGTTATAAGTATAAGATCCAGCAGTGCTCCTCTCCTAGTTGGTGATCTATCATTTGCATCAAGAAGTTATCATTTGGCCATGTGGGCCTTCCAGCAAATATCTGGGTAGTTAAAATCTCCTATGAGAACCAGGGCCTGTGATTGTGAGGCTTCTATCAGCTGCCTGTAGAAGGCCTCATCAACTTCCTCATCCTGATCAGGTGGCCTGTAATAGACACCCAAAACAATATCACACATGCTAGCCTGCCCCTTAATTCTCACCCACAAACTCTCAACTTTTCCCTCATACTCTACTGGACAGAACTCAATACATTCTAGTTGCTGTCTCACGTAAGGAACAACTCA
>NW_008605200.1:0-300 GCF_000691845.1 Merops nubicus | reverse complement strand
TTCGAGTCATGTGAGCTGTCCCACCACATATCTGTAATCGTCACCAGATCATAACCCCTTGCCCACACATAGATTTCCAATTCCTCCTGTTTATTCCCTGTGCTGTGTGCTTTGGTGTGCAGGCATTCCAGGAAGGGAGCCAATTGTGTAGGTTTCACTCCCAGTACTGGCCTGCCACACTTAGGCTCAACTCTAGTGAGCCCGGTTTTATCCCCTTCCCTCTTCAAAGCTAGTTTAAAGCTCTTTCTATGAGCCCCACCGTCTTGTTCCAGGAGTCCTCTGTTATTTTACACAAATGGT
>NW_008605199.1:0-6605 GCF_000691845.1 Merops nubicus | reverse complement strand
CGGCCACCTCGGCTACTTCAGCCGGGCCCCAGGGTCCCTTCAGCCCACTCAGCTGGGACTGGGCTTCCCAATGACCCCCTCAGCCGGGACCGGGGGTCCCTTTGGCCACCTCGGCCACCTTAACCAGACCCGGGGATGGTTCCCAGCCCTTCGTGGGCTGCCTCAGCCAGGTCAGAGGGTCCCCTCGGCCACTTCAGCTGGGCCTGATGGTCCTCTCAGCCACCTCAACTGGATCCAGTGGTGGTTTCCCACCCTTCACGGGCCCCCTCAGCTGAGCCCGAGGGTCCCCTCAGCTGGGCCTAATGGTCCTCTCAGCCACCTCAGCTACCTCATCTGTATCCAGTGGTGGTTTCCCACCCTTCACGGGCCCCCTCAGCTGAGCCCGAGGGTCCCCTCAGCTGGGTCTGGTGCTCCCTTTGGCCACCTCAGTCACCTTAGCCAGACCCAGGAGTCGTTTCCTGACCTTCACAGACCTCCTTAGCCAGGCATGGTGGTCACCTTGGCTACCTCATCTGGACCTGGGGGTGGTTTCCCACCCTTGTGGGCCACCTCAGCTGGCATCTGTGGCCTCAGCGACACCCTGGCTGCTCCCCAGCCCTGGTTCTGTCAGCCCCCCACACGCTTGGGGGTTGGCTTGAGGTGGCCACCGCTGGCCTGGTCCTGTCAGCCCCCCACAGGCTTGGGGGTTGGCTTGAGGTGGCCACCGTGGGGCTTAGTGGGCCCTGCTGGTGAGGGAGCTGTGGTGGCTTTAGTCCCTCAAAGGAGGGATCTGTGGGATCACTCTCAAGTGGGATCCCTCTGCCCTGCTCCTGGCAACATCTAGGGTGGGGAGTGGTACAGGAAAGGTATAAACATTTTACATCTTTACATTTTGTGCTGTAGACTGACTCCCGAGGGGGCCACGGGGCCTGTGACCGGACGGGGCGCCTCTACCTGTACCACTACAACGAGGAGCAGCCTTGCGTCCCGCTGACCGAAATCCAGAGGATTGACACGGCTGCCATCCTGGACATCAAATGGTAATGCTGGCCTGGAGAGGCTGGAGCTCACAGCACCATGGTCTGCCCCCTGGGGTCCCTTTTTTTGGCTATTGGTATGGCAGCAGCACTAATAGTTACTAACCAAACTGTCCCTGGCTTCTTGTATTCTCCAGTTTGCCCCAGTGAGGAAAGGCTGCACTCGTTGCTGTGTTACACTCTTCTGCTCACTTATGAGCAGCTGGTCAGTGACTGTGGAGCTCTTTTGTTTATTTAATAATTATAGTGAATTTCCCTTATATATCATCCCCTCTCTACAGGTTTATGGGAACTTGGGGAGCCTTAGGTTTTCTTCTTGAGACTTTTTTGATCAGGTCCCTTTTCCTCGTGCATCCTGGAATAAAAGTTTTGACTTTATTCTCCTCCTTAAATACAAGAAAATGGACGTTCAAGACTTGCTTAACTTGATCTTTTAGGTGCCACGTTCCTGTTGCAGAGCATCCCATGGTTGGCATTGCAAACTCGACAGGCGCTGTGGAGTTTTGCCACCTGACTGGAAGTGAGGTAGGTGGCTGTGACACCCGTTGTGGAGGCTGTGTTTAACCCAGGTTTAATACATCTCTGGATTTGTGAGCAGTGTTCAGACCCTTGTTGGAAAGCTGGATGTCCAGCTATGGGATGTTCCATCTCTTCTGTAGCGTGGGACCCTAACTGGCTTGTCAGTCTCTGGAATATGCCTGCTGTAGGTGTGAGCAGTACACGTGGTGTTCTGTACCTGCTGTCTTCTCAGTCTTAACCTGCTGCTTTTCCTTCCAGTAGAAGAACAGCTGCATGCTGGAGCCATGCTTCAGGGTTGATCTCGGTGCACAGCGCCTGGCCTTGTCTTTGGACTGGTCCACAGGACGAGAGCAATGGTGAGGGTGGAGATGAAGGCTGAGACTGGAGGTTGGTGTGTGTGGGACAGCTTCAGGCAGAAGTTGAGCACTTGGATGAATGTTTGGTGGCTTTTTGTGAAGTGGTTTAAGAATTTCTTGGTCCCAGTTGTTTCCCTGCAGCTTCTCTAGGAGTTACTGTTTCCAGAGTAGGGGTAACAAAGGAACAAGAACATGTACTTGGGTCTGCACCAGAGCAGAGACTAAACCAACAGCTATGAGGTTGTGCCGTGGTGAATGGCAGCAGGTGAGCCAGCCACGTCTTCTGCTGCCTTGGCTAGAAGGAAGAACCAGAATGGGATGCAGATGGATCCACTGGTTCCAACTCTGCTCTTAGAACAGATGAAAATTTTAGCGTGAAGTTCTGCTTAAGAACTACCAAAATAGCATGTGTAGGAAGTTTAAACAAGGGTTAGTGAGAAATGGGAGAGAATTGGTTTGGAAGTGGCTGCTTCCTCTCTGAAATGCTCATAGATGTGATTTCAGAGATGGCATCAGTGCATGAAATAAGGTGGACTAGCTGGACTGTGAAGGAGGAGGGGGTGTTCTCTGGAAGCTCAGTGCAGAGCAGGCAGTGGTGGTGCCCTTGGTGTGGGGCTGGGAACAGGGAATCAGGCAGCTGTGTGCTTAATGCTGTAGGGCAAGTACTTAGTACCTTTTGCTGACTGAAGCTGTTCTGTGCATGCTGTTTAATGAATAAATAGGATCCCCAGTTCTACTTTCTTCTTCCTTACATTCCTTCTTCCCCTTGTCCCTGCCCTTCAAGATAAATGGTTGTTGCCCTTATAAAGGAGTGCCTTTAAAGCTGGTCACTTGTCACTTGAGACACAAACAACCCCTTCTAGAAGCCTGATGTGATACTCTGTAGGAAGGGAGTGACCCTGTATCTCTTGTGTGGAAATTTGGGAGGTTCAGTACAGTTCAGTAACTAGCATAGGGTATAGAACTGGGAAGAAGCCCCGAGCCACCAAATCAGTCCCTACAATTGCAGGTAACCAAGAGAAAGAACCTAGTTAGTGTCAAGGAAGGTCAGAAAATCTGCATGTTGTGAGCCACAAAACTTCTGCCAGTGCTCCAAGAATGCTGTGTCCAGATGCTGGGACTGTCCTGCTGCAGGCCCTTGTTGGTCTGGCTTGGAGGAAAAAAGCAATTCCTCTTCATGTGGCATTTGTTCATTGATGTAATATCAAGCATGTGAGAAGTCATGTTGTGCATCTAGGTGAAGGAAAGACCCAGGGCTGTTTTTTTTCCCCTCCATGTGTGTGTGAGCAGTTTGCCTCTGCTGTGACATCAGAGAATGGGGACCATTGGAGGAGATAATTAGAGATAATTTAAGAAGGGATGGGCTGAAGCTGGAAAGAACTGTGTAAAAGTGTGTGTTCCCTCCACTGTGCTACTCGTTTCTCTCAATGTTGAGTTGAATTAAATGCATGCAGTGTTAGGTTACATTACTTGTCTTTCACTCAACACCTTCTCAGACCAGGAGTTTCAGTGATTTCTCCTGTTTTCTCTGTATTCTGCTGTAGTGGATGTCCTCTGAGAGTGATCAGCAGTGATTCAGAGGGGAAGCTGAATCTTTTCTCCATAGATGAATCTGCTCCTTCTGTGCAAGTCCTGAACCAATGGGAAGCTCACAAATTTGAGGCCTGGATTGCTGCTTTTAATTACTGGGACACTGATATTGTGTATTCAGGTTTGTAAGGGAATCTCACTGGGAGGTGTTGGGGAGGGGACACTTTGTTCAGGGGTGTTTGTTCCTTGGGATTTTAGTGCTCAGGGTTGGGTACCCTGCTTCCATCACAACCCCTGGAAGAGCTGGTCCTCTGCTAGGGGCAGAAGGCTTCCTGACTGTGGGAAGTGGTTGGAGTTAGAATCATGGACTCGTGAAGGTTGGAAGAGATCTCTAAGATCACCAAGTCCAACCACCAAGCCAGTACTGCCATGACTACTAAACCATGTCCCCAAGTGCCACATCTATGTGTTTTTTGGCCCCCTCTAGGGATGAAGACTCCCACCACCTCCCTGGGCAGCCTGGGCCAAGGCCTCACTACTCTTGTCAGGAAAGAAATTCTTCCTAATACCCAGTTGAAACCTCCCCTGGTGCTACATAAGCTCATCTCCTCTCATCCTATCACCAGTTCCTTGGGAGAAGAGACCAGGAACCACCTCACTCCATCTCCTGTCAGGGAGTTGTAGAGAGCCAGAAGGTCTCCCCTCAGCCTCCTCCAGACTAAACACCCCCAGGTCCCTCAGCAGCTCCTCACAAGCCATGTTCCCCAGACCCCTCCCCAGCTTCATTGCCCTTCTCTGGACCTGCTCCAGCCCCTCAAGGTCTTTCTGATCCTGTGGTGCCCAAACTGACCCCAGTGCTCCAGCTGTGGCCTCCCCAGTGTGAGTCCAGGGTCATGATCCCTTCCCTACTCCTGCTGGACACTATTTCTGAGTTAGGAGAAGGCTGACCCCAGTGCTCCAGCTGTGGCCTCAGTGTGACCTCCAGGGTCACATTCCCTTCCCTACTCCTGCTGGACACCATTTCTGAGTTAGGAGAAGATGTGCCTACTAAAATGTACTTTGGCTGTTGGCAGAAAAGATCCTGCAATGCCTTGCAGTATGCAAGAGAGCAGAGAGCTTCTAGAGGCCAGTCTTTTTATCTTCTAACTTTGTTTTCCTTGTGAACACACATCTCCTGTGGTGATGAGGACTGTGACCCTCAGGTGGAGTTTGGTGTGTCCATTAAATGCTGTGAGGTGCTGGGGCTCAGTGTTAACTGTGGTGCCTCAGTGCCCCGTGCTGGTTGCTGGGATGGTGTTCAGGGTAACCAGGGTTTGTCTTGGTGCAGGAGGAGATGACAGCCTGCTAAAGGGCTGGGACACCAGGTGCAGTCCAGAGGCTCCAGTCTTTACCAGCAGGAGGTAAGGAAGCTGTGTCTACTGTTGGTATCACCATATGGTGCCACTGTGTCCCTTCCCAAGCCACCATGTCCCCAAACCTCTGAGCTCAGAGACCTGCAGTGAGAGCAGAGTCCTGGTTCTGCCTCCCCTGGGGAGTGGAGACATGTTTCATTTGTTCATCAAGACAATTTCAGGTTGAATTTGCATCTCTGTGTCCTTCAGTATAATAAACCAGCAGCTTATTTCCACACATGAAGATGGTGGTAGCTCCTTTCTAAAAGGAGGATTCTTTATTCTGGGGATTTTTGTGGGTGTTAAACTTGGTTATCTTATTGGAAGACTTTTTAGAAAATCTTTTGTGCTTGGCTCATTTGGAGTAATCTCCCTTTTCTGGTGACATGACATATCTTTTAGAATATGACTGAAGCAATATTCACAACTCTCCAGTGAAGCTTTGTATGGAAGCTCAAAACACACTGGGGATTATTGCTGTGGAAATAATAATGATTTTGGGAGCAGTCTTGTGGGAATGGAATCTTGCTGAAATTCTTATGGTCTCTGAACAGCAGTTTCTGGTACAACTATTACTAGAAAATATTTGTGCTGAGTAGAAATTTAGCCCTGGAAAGGCTGTTGAACTGTGCAGATGGAACTCTGAGTTCACCTTGCTCTCCGTTCCCAAGGTGCCTTGATGTAGTTGTGTGGGCCCCAAATCCTTGACGTTGAAGGAAGAATCCCTCTCAGACTATACACTGCTGTCTCTTCCCTCTGTGTCTGTTGCTCTTTTGCAGACACTCCATGGGAGTGTGCAGCATCCAGTGCAGTCCCCACCGGGAGAACCTTCTGGCTACTGGCAGGTAAGTCCCTTCTGGCTGCTCTGGGCTGCACCTCAAATCCTGGGGTCAGTTTTGGGACCCTTGCTCCAAGAAGGACCTTGAGGGGCTGGAGTGTGGCCAGAGAAGGGCAACGAAGCTGCTGGGGAAGGGTCTAGAGCCCAAGTGTGGTGAGGAGCAGCTGAGGGAGCTGGGGGTGCTGAGCCTGGAGCAAAGGAGGCTCAGGGGAGACCTTCTGGCTCTGCACAGCTCCTGACAGGAGCCTGGAGCCAGGGGGGGGTCGAGCTCTGCTCCCAAGGGACAAGTGACAGGACAAGAGGAAAGGCCTCAAGTTGCCCCAGGGGAGGTTTAGGTTGGACCTGAGGAACCATTTCTCTGCTGCAAGGGTTTTCAGGGCCAGCCTGGGCTGTCCCCACCCCTGGAGGGGTTTCAGAGCTGTGGAGATGTGCTGCTGAGGGACATGGGTCAGTGGGGACGTGGCAGTGCTGGGGGCACGGTTAGACTCCATCTTGAAGGTCTTTTCCAACCTGATTCCATGATTCACTGGTGTGACCAGCCTGCTCTGTTATTTCCAACGTGCTACTGCTGCTCCAGGTGTGGTCTCTTCAGACAATTCAGATATTTCCTGATGTTCTTCTCTACTTGCTGCACTGAATCAGCTTTGATGCTTGTCTGCCTGTTTGTGATCCGCCTCCAGCTACGACGAGCACGTGCTGCTGTGGGACACCAGGAACATGAGGCAGCCCCTGGCAGACACCCACGTTGAAGGTGGAGTTTGGAGGCTGAAGTGGCACCCCAGCTGTGATTTCGTGCTCCTGGCAGCCTGCATGCAGAGTGGATTCAAAATCCTGGACTGCCGCGGGAGCATGGGTGAGTGCTGCTCCACTGCTCTCCTGTCCTCATTCCAGGGCAGTGGAGCTCTGGGCTTGCTAGAAGGATCCAGATGAATCATAGGATCATAGAATCATTTAG
>NW_008605198.1:11688-12701 GCF_000691845.1 Merops nubicus | reverse complement strand
AAAAAAAAAGAAAAACTATTAAATATTCTTCAATTCTTATTAAATTTCCTTCAATTCTGTATAATCCTGTATCATCTTCAATTTGGCAGCCACACGGCAGCTGTTTGCTCACTGTCTTTTGATTAATTCTCTTACTGTTCCAGAGTGTAATATACCTAGTTTGTTTAGAGAAAGGGAACATGCTCCATATTTTAAAATCCCTTTTACTGCAGCTACCTCATCTTTCCAGATTTAATTAGGTCTCAGTCCCTTCCAAATCATGTAAGTCAAAGGTCCCATCTTCCTTGTCCCTGAGGCATCATTACAAAAAGTCCCCAGATGGAGTCTAGTTTCTAACTGATGACTTTACCATATAGGGGCTAATTACTTCTAATCTTACACATTGATGAGACTGTATTTTATGTCTCTCAGCCACCGAAACTGTCACTGCCAAATTATCCTCTGCTGTAATACAGGGGTTATTCCTCCATTAAACGGACTGGCTTCACAAATGATAATCCCTTCCTGCCAGGCTCCTGCATTTTAAACCCTAATTATCTCTGGCACCCGGTTCCATCCGATGAGCCCTCGTTAATCCACGCTGAGATCTCAGATCAGCTGCTAGTGCCTGCCTGATTTCAGCCAGGAAAGGGTGAGCAGGGGAGGCAGGAGCCTGGGTGCCAGGGATGCTGCAGCCTGGCTTCCACTTAGCCCTGCCTCGAACCACTGCCTTTTGCTTTTTATGAGCCATAACCTCCATCAGGTCTTTAAAAGAAATGACTCAACTCTCACCTTCTGAGAGGGGGGAAAAAAATGTATTGGGAAGTCTATAATGCATGAAGGTGTTGGGAGCCTAATCTAGTATAAACTGCCTTCAGACAGCCCTCCTAAGCACCGGGGATGAGAAATGAATATCTAAAAAGCAGCAAAGAACTACAGTTACACTCTGATTTTGTGGCTGTATGGGATAGAGGTCAGTAACATAAAGCTGTTTATTTCTTCCTACAAAGCAACAGCCTTTAGCATAACTTGCT
>NW_008605198.1:10324-11657 GCF_000691845.1 Merops nubicus | reverse complement strand
AAGTATTGGAAACTCCTCATTCAAGGAAATATTGTATTTTATTACAGCATTACTTCATACCATATAGGCTTTCTTCCCTGATTCTTTCTCTATTAGTTTTGATCCAGCCTGATGAAGCTAACCTTGGAGTTGGCTCCCCAAAGAAGGAGTTTATTCCAGGAATCCAAGTGTGAAGTTATAATAAATTGAATTTAATATACTCCAGGTCTTAATCCAACTCTGCCAGTAAGTAACCACTACCTTTACTACTTCGGTAGAAAAGCAAGGGGGATGGAAAAGTAGATTTTGGAGATGGTGGAACCTTCCCTTGGCTAGTTTCAGGAAATCAATAGCACCTTATCGATTTAGGTATTGCTCTTTAAAAGCAACGAGGAACTATGCTGGCAGTGCTGGCACCAAAAAGCACCAAAACCAACCCCAACCTTGGAAATCCTGGGGAAATCCTGATGCTCTCACTATGGCTACCACGGCCAACAACATTAACTTACACCCAAGGTGCAGAAACGTTTAGTGCTCAATTTTGATAATTTATTTAAATAATATATTAAAAAAGGCAACAACCTGGCACCTATTGTGAGTTAATAAACTTCCCTTAAGTGTTGCAAGAAGTCTATAAAGCTGCTTTTATATACCTATCAGCATTAATATTCTGGCCAAGGTGTTAATCCCAATATTACTTTAATTAATGCAGTAATATTTTTAGAGTAATAAGCTGGTCCTAAATCCATATGACATGGACCAGACTGATCTTCCAAAATAACACTTTCAGTTTACACTATGAGAAATATTTTTGCCCTTTTAGTTAAAATAACACGGATGACTTGCTGAACTTTTTTTTTACATTACAGATGACTTCTATCCCACTAAGCATCCAAATACTAGACTTAGGAGTGTATTTCTTTTCCTTTTTATAAAGACACTATCCTGAAAGCCTGTTTTTTTTATCTAAGGAGGCCAAAACCTTTAATCTACATGAGAGCCTAAGATTAAGTGTGCTGTTGTGCCTGACATTGCAGGTGTCCCTTCAGCTTGTGTCCATGTGTCACATCAGGATGTGCTACAGGATTGTGATTAGCAGCATTTATTAAGCAATGTGCAAAACAGTAGCCCTGAATTTGTTTTTTTCTTTCTTACCATTACTTGAGCTTAATCTTTGGAGTGATTAGAGCAGCCCATGAATCTTGTGCTAATCCTCTAGAGCTGGCTCTGGTTGGTAGGATTTTAATTTACAGTGAATACTCCTGTTGTAAAAATTAGCATTTTAGTCTCAACTCTCTTGAGTGAAGCAGTGCTCTATGGATTCTATACCAGTGTATACACATCTGCTTATCAT
>NW_008605198.1:0-10286 GCF_000691845.1 Merops nubicus | reverse complement strand
TTCCTGCTAACTAAATTGCATGGGGAACAGATACAAGCTCACTAACCCCCAGCAGAACAGATGACAGGGAAAGACCTTCAAGATCATCAAGTCCAACCACTGACCTAACTCTACCAAGCCCACTGCTAAACCCTGTCCCTCAGAACTGTAGCTACATGACTCTTGAATCACCATCCCTGGATGTGTTTCAACACTTCCCTGGGCAGCCTGTTCCAGGGCTTGACAACCCTTTTGGGGAAGAATTTTTTTTCCTAATATCTCACCTAAAACCCCCCTGGCATAACTTGAGGACATTTCCTCTTGTTCTATCCCTTGTTATTTCTCAGAAGAGCCATGTCCATGGTTTAAAATGTTTCTGGCTTGTGACCAAGTTTGCATCCTCATGGTGGGGCAGTTGTTGGAGTGCTCTGAGCACACATGTAGATGTCCCATCAAAGGCCAAGCTCTTCACCTTTTCACATTTCAACATGAAAGTCACCAGGGTAACTTCTGGCTGGATGTAAAAAATGTCCATTACAAACCAAAAAATCAAGCAGGAGAACAGCCTAAACCCCATCCCATCCTAACAACCATTGGAAGATGTCCTCATTGGATTGCAGTTGTTTTGGTTTACTACCTGAACCTAATGGTCCAAGAAAATTAGGCTAAAAAGATGTAGCTGTACTGTGAGAAAGGGCAAGGGATGGTACATGGTACTCAGAGAGGAAATGAAATTGTTATTTCTGGAGGGAGGGACAGCATATTTGGTGGAAATGAAGTACTTTACTGGCCTCTCACAGTGGTTTTGTGGCTGGGAATTTAGCCAGGACATCATCCTGAAACAGGGAAGTGTGGGACCAGCAGTAGAGTGACAGACAAATGTGTGCTCACAAGAGTGTGTTAGTTACCTGAGGCTGCACCAGGAGTACTGGTGGGGGGTGAAGAAGGGTGGGAGCTGTATTTTCACAGGGGTCCAGAAGCCAGGTAGAACTAGTTGTGGTTTGCTGCTACACATATTCACTAAGTCAGTTAATGCAACTGGTGGTGAGTAATCTACTCACAGTGTATGTGCAAATCTGTTGCAAGGTTGGGTTAATAATTACAACTTATTCCATAAAATGCTGACTGTTTCCATGGAATTTTTCTTTGGTCGTCTTTCTTGGGTAGAAAGGGTGAGTGGGGACAGTCATGTTGCATCATGAAAGAGTTCAGCTGGGAGCCAGCCCAAAATAGAGACCAGAGACCTCAAAATACAGCTTGCACAAGGGCTGTAGCAATGTAGATTGGCTCTGGTTTTATGTCTAAACTCCATTTCCAGCTGACACTTTCCTAAAAGAAAACTCCACCCAACCTTCTCCTTTGCCAAAGCATCCAGGGTTGCACTGGCTCTGCCCAAGGATGAATCTCCTCTGCTCCTGATGTAAAGTTTTTCTTGGCTTCAGACAGGTCATGTCCCACCTGAGTGTTGGGGTTGTGAGCTCTTAGCATACTGGTTAGGCTTGAAAATGCTCCATGATGTCCCCTAGGTCATTCTGCTGCTTCTAGGTGGAGGACTTAATGGTAGTTAATGTTAGAGAGAATATTGATAATGACCAAGGAGGTTTTTGAAAGCACATCTAGCAAAGTCTGTCTCCTGTAACTGATGGACCTGAGGGGACCTTTGGGATCAGTTCTCATCCCAAAGCACCCAGTGGAAAGACCAAAATGGAGAGGGGTCACAATTTGGCTGGGGGAGCTGTGCTGGATGAAAAGTGCAACTAAATTATTTAATGGCTTATGCATTGACTCTGGATCAGAGATTGTCACTGCAGAGAACAACAAATGGTGGTGGTAATCATCCGTAACAACTTAATTTTGCCTTTGATAGTTATTGACTTCATTATTTCTTTACACTGGGTTCTTCAGTTATTAGTTCACAATCCATTATTCCAGATATTCTCTGTAGTAAAATCTGGGTATCCAATGCTGTCTCTAGGCACATTTAGGAAGGTGACTACTCTGATAGTGATTTGTTATGTGACTTAAACCATACAGATGTTGTACATGGTTGTCTAAGGTACAGCAGTACTGGGGTCAAGCTGTTACACCACCATTAGATTGGCCTCCAGCACCTAATTTTCCTTAAGCCTCTCAATTTCCATAATCTTGGCATGGCATTTCCATATTTTTAGAGAGTGAAAACAAAAAGATGAAACTGAAAATACAGGCTAAAGAGAAAGAGGTCATTTAATGAGCAGCAAAGCTGGCAAAACCTATGAGTTTGTACTTGAGACCCAAGGGCATAAACCAAATTCCTTCTGGAGATCAGGCTAAAAAGATGATCCAAGCAGAGAGCACAGTGCAAAAGGGTTGTGGGTTTTTTTTGTTGTGTGTTCTTTAATTGTTTCACATGCAGTAATCAATTAGGAAAAAATCAGGACTTTTAAACACCAGGACAACTGTCCTGCAAGCATAGTTGTGTCATGCTATCCAAAATATTCATGCCAGAGAGAACGTGACCCTTTGTGTTGGGTCCTAAATTGGTCTTGGTGATCTCATGATTAAAATCTACAGGTATGTGAACATCTTCATGCCTATAAGTAGATTGTAGGGGACAACTGTTGGGAGAATCACATATCAAAATGTTTTTCAGATTGGTCTTGCATCAAAATGTGTGTCTGAGAGCAGGACTGCAGAGAAGGAAGTCTTGCAGCAAGTAAAGACCCATGCATTTTCTTACCCATCTGTTGCAGCTCTGCTGTTGCTGAATGCAATAGTTTGGGATCTGAGCTTTTAGTTTTGCACGAGGAGTGGAACAGACAAAGAATCACAAGTTTGGGTTGTTGCTAGGCAGCAGGTTATTGCTTCTTGGAAAAGGGGCTGAGGCTGCCTGGTCCAGCTGGGCTGCTCCAGTGGGGCTGGGTGGGTGCTGGCAGCTCCCAGTCCTGCTCCTCCTCATTCAGGTGACAACTGCAGCCAAAAGACAGCTTGAGAACTCTAAATTCCATTCCTTGCCAACCAGTATCTAAATGATGCCTAAAGTTAAGGGCTTCAACATTCAATTATCAGTTCCGAGCCTTTCTGCACCTTCCATCTCACTGAAAGCCTGATTAAGTAAGAAAAAAAAGGCAATTACCAATTATCTTTTGTTGAATCTAGTAATAAAACCCAAATCCACCATTGCCTGTTTTATCTTGGTATTACTATGGGCTTGTTTTAATCACTGGCATGATCTGTGTTCCTAAACTTGTTGCAACAGAATTCAAAGGGGCTGATTCCAAGATCAAACAAATCACAGTCCTGTGGCAAAAGCATGCTGTCAATAGAGATTTGTGTTTCTTTTTCCCTTCAAAAGGTAAAAGTAGGTGATACTTGACCAACTCAGAGTTTTACATGGTAAAATAATCCCTAAATTCAGCTGCATGAAGAGTTGTTAGATTTAGAGTTGAGGCAAGTCAGTGGCAATGGAGATTAGTAGGAGCTGCATTGTACTCTTAAATACTGCAAAATAAAACTATTTGTGATCAAACAGTCTTAAAAACTTAACTTTTAAGGTTTCATACTTACTTAAATCTTAGGTATTGTGTTTTTATCTTGTGACCATTGATTTTTTTTTTTTTTTCTCTTGGTTTCAGCCTGCTGCATCCCCTATTATCAAGCAGGTTCTGATGCCTGTAATCACAGCAGTTAATGTGAAAGATTTTCCAGAGAGTCACAACTTCCCAAGTAGTAAACAAAAATGAATGCTTCTATTATACAAAAGTAACATGAAAAGTCTATATTAAATCTGGCGTGGCTGGTGCTCTGCTGAGTTTCTTGAACTTCTACAAGTTCCATAGTAGAAATTGTTCAGTGCCAAATTTGGCTCATGTGAACATCCTGTCTCTTTGTTTTGGAAACAAGCTTGGACTCCTAGGTGCCTGTTGGAATCACTCCTTTGATGTCTTGACAAAAGCCTCTGTACTCACGGCACACATCATTTTCTGGAGCCACCACTGTATTAAGAGTATTAAAAGGAGGGAAAAAGGAAAAAAAAATCAATAAAGCAAATACCACTGCTGAGCAAAAGCATGGTGAGAAATCCCTGCAGCAGGAGTTTTTATGCAGAGTCATAAACAGAGTGCACAGGTTTTCTGTTCTCCTCTGTATGGTTTCTTGTCTTAAAATTATGCCCTTACAAAAGCAGATAAGTGTAAGAAACACCAAATTGCTGAGGCCAAACAATTACCTCCAGCTCTTATTATGCAGAAGCATCTGTAGGCGAACGTGGATGTTCTGTAATTGCCACCAGTTCGGAGTAACATGGGTGGAATTCTGATTTACAAACCCCATTTGGATCATCAAATTCCATCCACGTTATGACCTTTACATGAACACATGAGATAGCACTAAAACAACTCTTTGTAAATACACTTTTTGGCTGCAGAGCTGCTTTTTCCTTTGCTTATGTGTAGTATTTGTTGTGTTTGCAGTCGCTGAAGAATTTTCTGGCTGTCTCAAGCATTTTTGTGCACTCAAGAAACTCAAAATGTGGATGTCTTAATAACATGCTGTGAAGGGGGCTCTGAGAGTGGAGGAGGATCCCTCCCAACAGCTCTTTCTGCATGAAATGTTTCTGTTAGTTACAGCCTTCTTTTGAGACTGTTTTAGGTGCTTGGTGGTCAGTAAACCAATTAATGTTACAATAGGTGCTAATGAATCAGCCCCAGAATCTAAACCAGGAGCAGTATTGAGAATGCCTTAAAATTAGGGATAGTGGAACCTGAAAAATTGCAGTGTTGATGTTGCTTGGACTCATCTCCTTTTTTTGTCTCTATCTTCTGTCTGGCTTCTTTTCTGTACAAACTTCTGGAACATCTAGTGTTTACATTTCAGTGTTTTATTCAATTTTCTCTATCCCAGAAGTCAGTGCTACATATTTCCTACCTGAATCAGCCTCCAGCAACCTGCTTGCCCTTGGCTTTTCTCCTTCCTTCTGTGCCATATCAGTGACAGATTTTGAGAGCCTGTCAATCCTTCATCTCCATCTTTGCTTGCCATCCATCATCTGCCTTTTCTCACGTGGTCCCAAATGTCACCTCCAGGACAAAACCCCTCTTGGTGATTCCTCTGCAGATGCTGCTTCCAGACCTGCTGACAGCCCAAGGGAGGACTTGTTTAAAAAATCCCAAATAACTTATTGATATCAACAGCTTTCCGAAAGAATAAGATGGTCACCAAACAGGAACTTTGACAAGAAACCAAAGGTGTCAGCTCCCTTGTGCTGCCCCTTACCTTGGTTTGAGGCTAGAGCAGCTCACAGAGGAATCAGACTTTGCCAGGACTACCCAGAGGGGAGTGCTCTTCTCCAAGGAGAGTTGGGGGTTTATTTTGCTGTTCATCTTTCACTGCTGTGCAAAATCCTCTTAGGAAAATGTGTCCCAGTGATACAAAATTATCTATCCTTCAGAATGATGGTCAAATATCTGGACAATATTGCATTTCTTCTAGCAATGCAAAGAGCCCCACCAACGTGGGGGAAGCACTGGAGATTCCAGACCTCTGTTGCTTGGCTTGGTGGCTTGCTCCTTCTCTCCAGTTCTTCCTCTCACTGCCACAGGAGTAGGAACCTGTGATATTTATGATGTCTCTTCCATTTCAACAATGAAACTACTAAAGAAAAGTTATGAAAGAGGATGATTTGGCTATTAAACACTATTATCCTCTGTGGCCCACCCCAGTTGTCCATGTCTTACAGATATCCTCCCTCTAATACTCTGGTTTTGAGCTCCCCATTCCTCACCTACTACATTTTATGAAAACCTCAGAAGAGCCCTAGCAGGGAGCTCCAGTGACAGCCCATGTTATTTAGACTGAAGAAATCAAACCTATGTCAGTTAAATCTTCTTGTGTAATCCCATTTGAGCCTTTGGCCTGAGCTATGTCCACACAGCTGGGCTTCAGCAGGTTTGGTGAGTTAGTCCCTGCTTCTAGGGACTGAGATTTGTTAGCATAAGCTTAAGCTGCCTAAAGAAACTTATGAACGTGTTCCTTCCCCAACCAGTGAATATTTAAAAACAGGGAAAAAGGAAAGAAATAAAACCTGGAGGAGGAGAAAGGGGGGAAAAGGAGAAAGGGAAGAATCTACTTAATTTTGCCTCTGTGTGATGGATGTGCTGAGGGTGATTCCTCCCTTTATTTTATTAAGTGAAGATAAAGAACAATAGCAATTTGGCACGAAAACACAATGCTTTTGCTTTTCTGCATGGATTTCAAGATCTAATTCCTGTGCTCTTTCTAGCCCCCTGATGAGCACCTTGCTTCTAATGGCATGGATAATGAGAGATTTATGACTTCTGGCTTTTTGATAGCAGACCAGAACTCATTTGTCCGTTCCATGGTGGATCCTGTAATCATCTCTGCAGGCAGCCAGCTCCTGCTTCAAGGTGTGCAAGCAGGGAGAGATAATTCACTTAACAAACCTCACCACGCTACTTGTAAGAGGAGCAAATCCATCTTGACATCTTAAAAAAAAAATATTTTTCTATTTTGTTTACATAATGAATCCTGTTCAGGCTGAAATGATTTCAGGCTGTTTTGTTTAGGCTGATTTGAAAAGCTTCCTGACAAAGCTGCCTTAAAATACTGTTATCTTTGTGCAACTGCCTTCAAGTACTTGCTTTTGTGGCAAAGTACTTGTTTGTATTGGTTTGAGTTTTTCCATGACAAGAAAGCTTTCAAGTAAAGAGCTGGCAGCTGCCTTCTCCTCCTTTAAATATGTATTTCTGTTTGACCCCCATTGCTACTTCTTATAAGAAGTTCAGCAAAGATGCTTTAACAGGACTGATGTACTCTCCCTCTGTCATCCTCTCTTGATGGGTAAGTACCGTGTGGTTTCTAGATGTGCTTGAGCTGTCAGGATGACATTGTGTGCTCCCTAAATATCTTGATGAAAACTGCTGTCTAGTGGTACATGAAGGTGGCTGAAAGTCAACTCCCAAAGAGCTGAAAATCTGGTGTATTTTCGTGAGACCACGAGAGACTAAAATCTGGACAGGGCTATGGGGCTGCTTTCCTGCCCTGCCCGTGCCACATCTTCACTGGGATGATGCCTTTGGACCGTCCTCACCTCTCACTGGAATTGAACATCACTTTTGAAGGCTCAGGATAATGTCCTTGAAGGATGACAAGGCTGGGGCTGTGTCAAGGCTTTCTGGAGATGCATCACTCTCTCCACTAACAAGGAAACATAGCATTCACCAGTAGATCCCCTATAAATCAATTTAATCTCAGCAGGAGCTTTGGTATAAACTGGGATATTCAACATTCATCTGTCTCTACTTTTAGTACCTTGCCTGTGAACTTGAGCTTCATTGTTCAGTTTTACTGTAGACCACAATAGTCTCTGCAATTTTATGATCTTTTTTCTTTATGACACATGAAGAAGACCAGAAGACATGGATTTGGTTCTAGTGTTCATCCTCACTTGCCTTTCATCTTAGATATATCTGTAATGTCCGGATGGTTGTTCTGGATGACTCACTTCAGATCTAAAGAAGTGAATTATGATCTCTCCCAGCCCTCACTGAGAAGGAGCGTGGTGAATCTTTAATGATAACACTCTTTTCCTCAAGGCTTCCTCAGGTATTTGAATTTAAAAAGTCACCAGAAAATTTAAACAAATCCAACAAACTCAATGTTTTAAACAGAATAAAGTATGAACGATTTCCTCCAAGTTGATTTTAATGATACTGTTTATCTGCTGATAACTTGAAGTAGGAATAATGCACAGAAAGAGAAAAAAAGCTTAAAAAAAAAGCTTTGAGTGCTGCCAAAGACATTGTATGAGCTGAGTGATTGCTCTGGTGGCTGACCCTGCAGCCCAGCCATGGATGTCCTTTAGATCCCAAGTCTCAAGTGGGGAATTTAAGTATTTTTGAGCAATCAACAGTGCTGACCTGGAGGCTGTAGGGACCCTGGCTGCCATGGACCTGGGAGGGAGCTTGCCTTCCCATGCAGCTTTCTGAGCTGGTGGGCTAAGGATCAATAAAAAAGATAATTTTTTTTTTTGGTAAAGTGGAGAGGTTTTCCCCTTTTTATACCTGTGTATTTGTTGATGGGCAGACCCCATCAGCGTGGAGTAAGCAGGGCTTGGAGAGAAGCAGAGGAGATCAAAAGTTCTGACACGCATTTGAAATTTGTCAGCATATGAAGAGTAAGTGGATGAAATATGCAACTTCCATGACAAACACTGGAGATGAGGCCAGGGCCAGTGGTCTAAAGCCATTCCAGTTCTGCTCAGTGTCATGCTGGATGTCATCAAACAATCCCTCCCAGCGTGACAGCCCCTGTGCAAACTCTGGCAAATTAACATTCCCTGTGGATCATCGTCATGCGTGTCTCGAGTTTGATACCAAACCTCAGCTGGCTGCAGCCTGGGCTGCTCTCTGCGTGCCAAATACTCCCGGCACACTCTTTTTCAGCAGCTCCCTCACCTTTGCAATCTCTCTGTGTTTTAGCAAGCTGATTTACAAGTCCATCTTTTCTGAATCACTATCTGAAGTGGCTGCCAGTTGGCCCGAGGCAGACATCCAGGCACTGGAGACTGGGGGAATCAGTTCCAGCTGCACTCCGTAATGAGGAAAACCCTGCTCTGTAGCCGGATGGCCAGAGGCCTTGCCAAGGAGAGTATCATTTGGTCCAACAAACAGGATTTGTGAGGGGAAAAAAAAGAGAGAGAGTGAAGATGGAACAGGACAAAGTTCACGTGCCAACAATCGCTCCTCTGTTCTTCGGCGCATCCCCCGTTTGTAAGCTCGAGAGGTGGGTCACGGTGGGAAGAGGAGGTCTGGGGAGGTTAAACAGATCCTCAAGGATTTCAACTCGGCTAGAAATAAATTCCTCATGCTCCCCACAGAGCTGGAAAGTGCTTGAAGTGCCGTTGCTTTCATGCTTTTACACCAGGGAGAAGCTGAACTTTGCGTTTGGTTGTGTAACACGAGTTACAGTGCAGTGTGTTTTGTCAGCACTGAGAATGGGTATGAAAACTCTGTGTGTGACACGTTTCACCTAAACCCTTGTGCTCCCTGAAGTGCCTTCATTTCAGACACCCATTTAAGCTCTTTTTAAAGGTTTTGGGGGTTTATTTTTGCTTGCTCTGTTGACATGAGTTCACAAAAGTGGAGCCTCTAAGAACAGATTCAATAAATATCACGAAAAATACCAGAGCTTTTGCCACCAATGCCATTTAATCTATCTCAGCAACTAGATTAAATGGCTGTCCAAAAGTCTGAGTATTTTCCATCAATAGGATTCCCATAGTAATAACAGAATGTCATTGCAGAGCATACAGTACAAAAAAAAAGGAAAGTAGAATTCCACTCTGGATGATTTAGCAAAGGAAATAAGTATTTCCTCCTCTTCTTCTTCCCACCTCACTGCTTCCTCTCTCTCTCTTGTCCAGAAACAGCTACTTTTAAAATTTAGACAAGCAAGAGTAAACTACTTCATTCCAAGGGATCTGTGGGAAATTGGAAGGTCCTATCTATGGATTATTGGTCATCAAGGGAGGTCACTTTGATACGAATAACTTCCATGTTAGGCATAATTTGTGGTGTGGACTTTACAACTTGTTCTTGTTTGACCCCGTAGGATTCGGTCTTTCTCTTGTGCTGAAAATAGATTTGCATGAAATTCATGAAAGGCCATCTGGCAAAACATGCTTGTCTGGGTCTGATTTATCTCTGGCCAGCCTTCTGGATTTCCTTGTGTGCTGGTTGACGTTCACAAGCTGATGTTCTGTCGTAGCTTTCCAGCTCCCTCTGAGGCAACTGTGGCTTTCTTACTGTAACGAGTTTGGGGAAAATATTGATAAGTTAGTTGAAGATGTCACTTCAACATACCTTTTTTTATATCAAGCTTTCAGACTTTGTCAAGCCTTGCCTTAACTCAATCCAAGAATTTCTTCTTTATCCTTCTCTGCAAGTTGTTCCCCGTTTAGTTGTTCTGAGGAGTAAATTAAGACAGGATATGTCACAGCCCCTCACCTTGCAGGTATTCACAGGATTCACCAGAGCTGCACAGGGCTTTTTGACAAAAGCAGACCTAAGCAGACCTTTTTTTTTCATGGCAGCTTTGACTATGCACAGTGGCATTGACATCTTTGAGCTGTGCTACTAAAGCGTGTTTTAATATAAAACATTAAAGGAGAAATTTCCTCAAATATCCTGTTAGTGTTTTGTGATTGCTGTTGAGGCTCAAGGAGGTATCTTGATGGGAGATAGACCTGATACCATCCCCTCTTCCCTTCTACTCTTTAGCTGCACCCAAGGAGGTGAAGCTGTGAAGCC
>NW_008605197.1:0-32777 GCF_000691845.1 Merops nubicus | reverse complement strand
GAGCTGTCCCGAGAGCCGGGCGGGGAGCTCCCGTTCGGACTCACCCCTTCGTACGTCGTCTGTAGCTCCCTCGCAGAACTTAGGAAGCCGGGCGTGTTACCTCGTCATGATTCAGTGTAGCGCTGCTGCCGGTAAATTAAATGCCAACCCATAACGCAAGACCTAGAGAATGCAGTTTTGTTCCTCGGCATTTTTTTGGCCGTGGTTTGTTTATCGGCATTTCAAAGATCCTGCTTTTTCCTGTGCAGAGAATTTCCCGTTAGAAGTCTAAAAGCGGGCTTCTGTATTCGTATCTTTATTCACGTTTTTCAACTTCCTTAAGTATTGCCGAGTAGTTTCAGAGGAGCAGTTCCTTTTGCCAGCTGAGTTGGCAGCTTCTAGCGGATAACTGGAACCGTTAAATGTTGTTTCCTGATGGGAAGTGAGACAAAGTTTGTGCTACAGCCCGTTTCTCAGTTTTCAAGTGTAGCTGCCCGACGGTGCTGTTATAACATCACTTCTCTGAGGACAGAACAGCAGCATTTTAAACTTAAATTATCCCATTCCTTCTCCTTCCTTAGAAAAAAAAAAATTACTTGATGTTTTATCAAGGGTGCACCTTGATATCAAAAGGAGGCTGAGGTGGTAAGAAATAGTGAGACTGAATTTGGAATACTGTGACAGTCACCAGGCTGATGTAGAACACCCCCATGTACTAACCGCCTGCTTCTGCAAAGCTCATTGGCAACAACCACAGAAACCCCGGGTGCCACGAAGGGCGTGCTGCCATGTGTCAAACCAGTCCAGGACCTTTAATCTTCATCTAACTTGTCACAGTTACAGATGTCAGAACATTTATGCTGGATTTGACCCAGTTCACTTCTCATGGGAGTTTCTTTCATTCCAGGTGTGGTTTGTAGATAACTCCAATGTTCTCTTCAAACCTTAGTTTTATAGTGATTTGAGAATCCATAAGATAATAAGTACAGAGAAATGTAGGTATATGACACAGTCAATAAATTCTGACGTTAGTTACCTTACTTGTAACTATGTTCAGTATATAGTTCACAATGTTAGTTTCTGTGTAGGTATCTTCAAAAGCTGTGTCTTACTTTGTTAAAACGTCTTTCTTTTCTTCTTTAAAAAAATGGTCTCGCATCCTGACGTGTCAATGTTAGGTGCAGAAGGATAGGAATTTCCATGGTGATTCCTTTCTTCTGGATGTACTGGAATGACAGTTTTCAATTACAAAATCATGCTCCAAAATTAAAAGTAAAATGAGTGATGTTGGGACAGAGATTAATGATTAACACAGGTTTGTGATTCATCTGTAAACGCATTCTTTGGCTAAAGCTCTCAAAAAGTAGTGTTAAGTGAAATTGTGAAATACAGCAAGAGCAAGTGCAAAGTTCAGTGAATGCTGAAAATTCTTTAATAATTAGCAGTTGCTTATTCCTTAACACCTGGATAGAAATATTTTTAAAATAGCTTGGGTCATGACCTTAGTTTTCCCTTGATACATGAAGAGTTGTAGAACCAATTTGGTTACTAGTTTATATTGACAATTATCAGCTGATAACTATTCCCTCTTAGTGTGTTTTGGGGTTGTGGGTTTGGTGGGGTTTTTTGTTTGTGTGTGAGTTTGTTTGTTTGTATGTGGTGGGTTATGGTTTGTTTTTTTGTTTGTTTGTTTGTTTTTTTGTTTTTTTGGTTTTTTTTGTTTGTTTGTTTTTTCTGTTATAGGAAATATGGGAACTTCTTCCAGTCTGTACCAATGGTGTAACTTGGTGGTCAGTGAAAATGTACAAGCTGCTTGTGCCACAAAGTAAAACTTGTGACTCTAGACAATATTCTTTCTGTGTTTTTCCATCCCTCTCTTTCCATCCCCCCCTTCCATCCACCCTTTCCATACAGCTTCTGTGCACTTAGCTTTCAGTTGTGTATGGTTTGTCTGTCAGCACTTCCCAAGTCAGTGTGTCCTGCTTGCCCGTGCTGTCAGTGTTACTGACAGTAACTGCTAGCCAGGTTCCTGTGCAGATGGCACTGCACTACTACTGATTCTGCCAGCCAGCCTGTTTTGGCTTCAGGGGCACGTCAGGTAGCCTTTAGGAGAAGTGCATCTCATAGGATTGGAAGTTGTCTATGAAAACTGTAAAATCCAGAAATCCAGGTGATGCTCTTTTTGGAGTTCCTTTATGACTAAAAACTTATCGTATGATTCCCATGGCTTATTGAATGCCAGCATTGGCTGTAGTTTTATAAATGCTAGAAAAGCAAGAAATTAATTCCTTCGAGTTATTGGTACTCGGTGTCTATCAAATAAAAAGTTCACGGTTCTTTTCTGACTCTTGCAAGATGTAGATTTTTGAATCTCTGAGGTTTAAAATCTGTATTCCTTGGCTCACGAGTCAGATGTAATGTGGCAGAACAACTAAAATGTGTCATCCCAGAGGATCCTGTGGTGTTGGTAATAGTCTGCTATTGTCTGGATCAATTGTTCTAGTAGCCATCTCCCCCTGCGTCCTGCAGCTCCCTTCATCCCATGCCCTGAAGGTCATCCATGATAGGATGAAAACTTTACTGTCACCTGCTATGCGATTTTATTTGTTGTGGCCTGGCATAATGTTGCACGATTATCATGTGGTGAAGGATCAGGACCTTGGCCCTCCAGTCAGTGTGGAAGAGAGAACATAGGCTGCTCTTCATCTTTTACTCCACTAATGTTTTCCAGCTCAAAGGTTCCCCTTTAAGGGGCTGTTTGCACTGCATGCTGATTACAGCCTATGCCTAGACTTGAATCTTCACTTGCCAGCTCTGTGTGTAGTGCGCTTGAGGTAAGCTTCAGGCCACGTGTCTGCCGTCCTGTATCTCCCTCTCTGGCGGTGTTCTTAGTTGATTCCAGTCTAGTTGAATCTTGGAAAAACTTTATATTGTGTCCCCATCTTCCCTGCTACCAGTGCAGTTACTCTGTTGTTGGTTGACCTGGTGTAATTAATGCTGGGAACACAGGTAGGTGGTGGTTATCACATGTCTTGCACTTTGGGCTGTGTGTCAGCTTATGAAGTTCAGCGCAGTTCAATGGGTTCTCAAGTTTTTCACTTTTTGTTGTGATCTATGTGATGGTGAATTCTACTCCTCATGGTTACTGTGTGGACCGACCTAGTTTTTTTCCTGTAGTCTCCTGATGGAGCCAAAGCCTTTCTGAAACCTTATCTTACGAGAAAGGCCAAAAGTTTCATTACACCTCATGTTAATATTTATTTTTTTATGTACCAAATGAAGATTTATCAACCAGAGTTATGTTCTTGAGAGTAATTTTTAATATCTACAGGAAAATTAAAGCTGTAGTTTGATCACTTATGACTTACAGTACTGTATCAAAGATAGCATGGTTATCTGAAAGGTGGTAAAAGTATTGTAAAACATTGTCACAGTACAGGGTCACTACTAATTCAGAAAGTTTGTTATGCCAGTATTGCTCTGTTTGGCTTTATGCTCTGTCAGGCAGTCTGTCCTCATCATTCTGGGTTTATGCTGGATAGACTCTACACTGGCTGTATTCCCACAGCAGGCATAATGTGCATAAAGGCAGCATAAACTCCTTATCATGGTTAATTCAACAGAAGTGCAATTGGTTGCCCACGTCTGGTTTGGATCAGTCCTATGCTGCTTGACAATTTGTACAGAAATCTAATATTAAGGAATGGGCTGAATGGAATTAAGCAACTCTTTTTCTCAGTAATGAAGACAATTTAATTTCAAGTTTCCTGCACAGAGGAACAAAACGTACTACTTCAGAATTTTTGCTTTTCATTTTGTTTGGCAGTCTGAAAGTCTTAACCAGTCTCTTTTTAGTGGTTGCTGTACCCCAAAGTACGTTTAATTACATCTTTGATTGGCCTAGGCATTGATTTCTGGCAAGACCACTTGTCTCCAGTGTACTTGCCACCTGGTGATTTTGGTTCTTTTAAAAATATTAATAATTTGTTAGAAATCCCTGTCTCGGGTGCAATGATAAAAGAGATATCCATAACAAATTGTTTGAGCTCATAACTCTGTACAGTACAAAATACAAAATTAATCCTGATTGTAAGTCAGTTTTTCATTTTCTTGCTTTCTTTGTGTATGTCTATTCAGGTTGGATTAAAAGTCTGTGGAGTGGTTATATGTGACAGACAACAGAAAGTTGATCTTACATGCTTTTTTTTTTTTTGAAATGAAACTACTTAGACAACCATGTGTCTTCAGCTGAGGAAAATGAATGTCTTGGGAGAAAAAAATATAACTGAGTGACAGTGTCCATTAAAGTAGTCATAGAGATGCATTCCTGATAGCCTACACAGTTTGCTTTTTCCTGTGTCTGTTGTTTAAACTTTAAGTATGCAGCCATGTGCTTCAGAAATTAAGGCAGATTTGTTGCCCTGTAAATTCCATTCTGAGATTGCTGGGAGCAGGCCCCAGGTTTCACAGTAACTGCCTAAGTCTCAGGACCTGCACAAACTTACCTTTGCCTACATGGAGCTTTGTTTGGGTTTGCTTAGCTGTGAAGACAAACCCAGCATTTTTACTAGTGACTGGGTGGCTACCGCTTGTTTAGTTTCACTTTGGCTTGTCTTTGTGTAATTGTGTGGTATAATCATATTTCTTTCTACAAGCAGCAGTGGCAAGTAGTTATTCTGTGTATAATGATGTATTTGTGACCCTCAAAGAACAATGTAGTGCAGAGGAGCCCTGATGTGATGGCAGCGGCCTCGCAAGTGGGGATACCAGATGCAGAGCAGAGGTTAAAAAGAGGGGGTTTGAGATGCTACTGGGAACCCCAGTGCTGTGAAGAGGTCACCAGTGGTGAGTAAAGAAGTGCAGGCTGGGAGCTGGGTAAAACCTGAAAAAGCAAGTCTCAAGCTGATGTAAAGCACACTATATGTGGTAAGCGTGGGTGGAAAATAGAGTTGCAGACCAATGAAACGAGAGAAATGTGTAACAGCACGTTGGAAAAATAGTCCCAGGTGAGGATCCTCAGAGTGGGGAGGAAGAAGCCATCATGCCACTTCGTGTGCAAACTTCGTGCTTCTTCCCAGACAGGATGTGGGAGACTGACGTGGGCTCCCTGTAACACCCTCCCACGGGTGAAGCCAGCAATCTTAGGCCTCAGAAGGGTGATGTAAAGAAGCACCCAGCAGCAGGGAGAGGGCTAGGTACTGGGAACTGTGTGAAAGCTTTAAATGTTTTCTGTAGCTGTAGCAGTATTATTATCTTCGTTGTTTCTTTCTTTCTCTGCCCATCTAAGCAGTGCCTTACCCACCAGCAGCCCTGCAATGGCTGAGAAAGGATGAGGAGTATTACACTGGTGATAGACATTTGCTTTCTAAACTACTTCTTTCATGTATACCTTTTAAAGAGTTGTTTCAAAAAAACTGTGCAAAACTTACCTGTATGGTTTATATATTGTTATACATTAATAAAAAACTGCATTCTTCAGGAAATCAGATCTAAAATAGGGCAGCATATCCGAGGATTTGGACGGGCTGGGTGAAAGTAGCTGAAAAGGACTGGTGAGTTGGCACTAGACTGAGAGGCTCCAGCAGCAATCCTTAGTGGCATCCCCCAGGATATGTCACTATTAGCTCAGAGCCAGAGGCTGTTTACTTGCCCAGACTTAGAAACGTAAATGTAGATGGTTCATTGTATTGGCTTCAAATAATATTTTGGTTGGTATTGAAGCAGAATTCAATTAGTTTATGATAATCCTAACAGGACTTTTTTAAAATTCAAAATGGAACAGTCCGGGATTGGGTTCAGGTCTGCTTCATCTGCAAGACTATCTTTTCAAAATCCAGTACATCGTGGCGGTTTCCACAGAATTCCTGCAAAACTATTGCTATATTTATTTACTTTCTTATATATATATAAGTAAATAAATAAACTTGGCAATTCTTTTTTTTTTTTTTTTCACCCCCAGGAGTAGTCAGCAGTTTTAATAGAGATTTCATCCTAAAAGTGTTAGTGTACATCTAGCCAGAGAATACTTTCTGGGGGTTACAATAAAACTAATGGAAGCACTGCTGGTCTAATCTTTTTCATTGCTTCTCCATTTGTTTTTCACGTAAGGGAATACCTTCTGAACCAATGTATGTTTAAACTGACAATGTAAGTTACTGGGAGGCTGAAAATTATTTCTTTGTCATCTTGTAAACAAGAAGAGCCCGTTACTTCTCCAAAGGTTATGAAGAGGTATAAAGGGCTTGCATATCAGAGATAAGTTTGCTTTCTTCCTAGTCCTTCTAGTGCCCCAAAGAGTGGAGATAATCTGAACAGAAAGGAAGAGATCATCCTAATTGCCTCTTAGTCAAGAGAGCCACCATATTCTCAGTTATTTTGACAAGAAGGTACAATTCTGAGAAATTGTCTAATATGCTTTTAGGTCCAGGGCATTTTGAATCTAGAGATCTGGAGGCTAATAGCTTGCTTTTTATTGTGTTCTGATAATACAGAAGGAGAGAGTTAATAGCTAGGGAAGGGTGGCTACTTAAGCTAGCACTGCAACTGAAAAATTGTTTGTGAAATTACACTGCAAAGAGTCAAGTGGACTCTTCACTCAAGTAGCCAATTTGGATCATATGTTGTCTTACCTAGGTTGCAAGTCCAGTAATACCTGTTAAGGCTGAGGGACAGTTACTGCTAGGATGTAATACAGTGATGCTGCAATTAGTAGTAGCAGAGGATACTCTTCTGCACAGTAAAAAGTGAGAGGATGGTGGGTGTTTTTCTTTTTCCAGGGTGTTTCTTGAAAAAGGCATGTGGGCCCAGCATTAAGTGAGGGGAATGGAAACAGATGTTTAATGAACTGGGAACAATTCCTCTCTCCATAGACTGATACAAGTGCATTGTGAGAAAAGTAGTGAATGCTTCTATGAGAACATAATATGTTAAGAATGTAGATTTTTCTGAAATTAAAAAAAAAAATTGCATGGGTAACTAACTTTTGTGTTTGTAAACTGCTGAGTGCTTTATTTCACAACCAAAGAATCTTTGCATGCACTTAAATGTAACTTAAAGTTGAAGAGAAACACAGAACCATAACACCCAGAGAGAATCTGACAAATTCAGCTGACGTAAATCACATTTTTCTCCTTAAGGATTTCAGAGCTGTTGAAAACAATGAATAAATAAGTATTTTTCCAGTTATATGAACACAGTGGGGTGTTTTGTTTTTTTTTTTTAAATTTTGTTTTAAATTAGAGAAACAGATGTTAAACTTTTCAGTTCTGTAGTTATTGTAGTCTGTGATTCAGTGCCATAATTCTGTCATTTGTGAAGGGGCAATTGGATTTACTTCTGCTTAGCAGTTGGCTTTAACAAAGGGTTAAATTTAAAACAACGAAATTACAGAGCAGGAAGTTTAGATATTGATAAAGTAAAATTTGAAGCAAAGTGTATGAACAAAGTGAATAAATGTTACATTTTAATGTAGATCAGTCTTTGTCAACAGAGGTGTAGTGCAGAGTATGTGAGATCGTACAAAGCCATATAAACTGGAAGAATTTGTGCTGTAGCAGTTTCTGTTTGGCGACCCCTGCTAACTGGATCGGTGAGTCTAGAAGTATCTGATTTACACACATGAGATGTTTTTATATGAAACATAGTGCAAAAGGCTTGACATGAGGAAGCCTTTACTTAGAGCGTGGTCAAACACTGGAACAGGTTGGTTGATGCCCGAAGCCCGTCACTGTTCAAGAGGCATTTGGACAGTGCTCTTAGTAGCAATCTTTAACTTTCGGGCAGCCCTAAAGTGGTCAGGCAGTTGGACTAGATGGTTGCTGTGGGCTCCAACAGTACTATTCTGTTCTAAAGCAATTTTTGAAGCTGTGCAGAAACTGTTATTTTGACCAATCTTTATGGAGTTCATGAAACTGTGAACAAAGTGATTCTGCAGGCATAGGTAAACATGTTTTAACTTTTCTTATTTACTGATTCCTTTATCCCAGCATTTCTAGTCTGCCTTCTGCTTTCCAGTTTAGACTAAGTAGGCATAATTGCCACGGCTCCTATTTGTTTCTTTCCCCCCCTCACTCATCTGTGCTACTGCAATCATTTTGGAAGGTCCGCTCCAGAATTGGCAGGTGCAGAATTAATTCCTTCAGGGTCTGTGATGGTAAAATAATGCTTTCTACACAGATGTCCCTAGACTTCTTTGCTCTAGGTGTTTGATGTGCATGTTCCTGCAGACAAAAGCATATCCACATAATTGATAGCAATACGTTCTCTTTGCTTTTTAATTTTTTTATTTGAAAGGCTTAATGGCATATAAAAACATACTCACTGGTTTCAGTCAAAATAGAAGTCTGTTTCTTTTGATACTTTCATTAGGTGGAAGAAACAAGTTTCAGCTATTTCTATTTTCTGAGTTTGTGAGCTTTCTTAGGGTTGTTTCCCAAGACAAAATAGCATACTACCAGAGAATGCCTTTTTCAGGAAAAAGGGAAAGAAATACACCCTGTATTGCTCAGCCTGTGCAGGAAGTGCCCTTGACTATTAAGGGGGCACTAAAAACTAAACAAAATTCCAGAAATACATCCAGTCTTTTTTCTCTTTTTGCTTTTAGCGGTTCTTTTGGTTGTAGATTGTTGTATGCATGTGTGCCATGCAGTTTTAATAGACTGAAAGCAGCACTTTGATGGGAATAGGTTGCCCAGACAGGTGGTGGAGGCCCCATCCCCAGGGACATTCAAGATCAGGCTGGATGAAGCTCTGAGCAGCTTGATCTAGTTGGAGATGTCCCTGCTTATGGCGGGGGGGTTGGACTAGATGACCTTTGGAGGTCCCTTCCAGCCCAGATTGTTTTCCCCACAAAATGAAAACACACAAATGAAATTGAGCAACGTCTTGAGCTGTTAGGTGGTTTAGTGCACAAATAACACTTCTTTTTTTTTTTTTATTTTTTATTTTTTCTCCCTCTTGGCACTAGTCTTTTAAGTTCCTTATGCATTGCTTGAACAGCTTGTTAAGTTCATATGCTACTATTTTAATTGGTTATTCATGATTTGGAAGATGAGGCATGTCTGCAAACTTTGCTGAAGACATTGTTTGTTTATAGTAAACTGAGAATGGTCAAATTGAGGATATTAAAAACTGTATTAGTTCAAACCTGTGAATTAATGACACTTACTGACCTGAATTACAATGTTAAACTTTATCTCAACCCTGTCAGTGATATTGTTTACATAGAAATGTTCTTAATTCAGGAAGTCCCTGAGCAGCTAATGGTTGGTGACCGGGGACATACTTAAGAAGTTCTTGCCTTGTTCTTACACTGTTCCCATGGTGGCTATTTTTTTTGCAACTGCTGGAATAACATTATTAGGAATAACAGTAGCTAGTATGACAGGTCTTTATGTTCTTATGTATATGAGAAAGTACAGGAAGAAAACTTTAAAGAGGAATAAAATAAGAGTAGGAAATAATTAAAAAAAAACAACCGACCAACCAAACAAACCAACAAAACCTCAAAGCATCTTAATTCAGTATAAGAGTCATTAATATGGTTTAATCTTAATTTGCAGTCACAAACACTAACTTATCAATTATAAGGTCATCATATAGTACTTATGCAGAGGCATTAAAATTGTTTGGAATCCTAATGGTGAGCATGGGAGGCCTATCCCCAAACCTAATGTACTATTTCTTTCATATAACCCTAATTCTAATTTTTTATAGCAATTAATTTTTGGATAATAAAGCCAATTCTAGTTACCGTGAATTAGTGGCATGTCTAGATGTGTATAAATGGAACAGGAGGAGGCAATTTTCATACAGATTGGCAATTCTGATATTGCAGAACTTACTGTACTGTCTTTTGAAATGTTTTGTAGTGGTCATTGTCAAAGACAGACTTCAAATTGCTGATTTTCATGGGTTTGTTAATATTCCAATGTATGTGTGTGCATTTTTGGTTAAGACGGAATACAGTTTCTCTAAGTATAATTAAATGTATGCGTAAAAATCCCACTTCTGCATGGATTAGAGAAGTATGGAAGAAGTAGCACATGCAGACTTCAGGTGCATTCACAAATGCTCATTTTAATCTTAGTGCCTGCTTTGGCTAAAGTAAATAAAACTCAGTGTTCTTTAAAAGCTATTTTTTGTTCATATTACTTGCTCTGAAATGTGGATTTGCAGTACCTAAATTGGGAATACAGTATCTTTTTCTTGTTGAAGCCTGACTGGACTACGTAGAACACCTGTATTGGACAACATACTAATACACTTTTCAGCACTGTTCAGTAGCACAAAAGTAATGTGATTTATTTCTGAATGAGAGTAACAAATGGTGACCTTTGAAGAGGCTGTACTAATTATTAAAAATAATAAGCTGTAAGGGATGTAAACTGGTTATTAAATCCTTCCTCTTGCTCCAGGGTAGGATCAAAGAACTTATTAGGACTTGTAGCTACCTAACGTGTCCTTAAAGACCTTCACTGGTGGAGATTTTGCATCATGTCTGGCTACCTTTAATGGTGAAAGATGGTAAAACAATGGAATAAAGTTCAACTTCTGAGCCTGCAGTGCAGAAGGTTCAATTTAGGGTTAAACGTCTTCCTACTTGCTCTGTCTACATGGAGATAAGCTTGAATTTGCAGCAGTGTTTTCCTCATAGATGTATTGTGTAGACATGATTATTTCTGCTTCCACTGAACTCTGGTGGCTCCAGGTCTGTCTTAAATTGCAAGAAATTGGAGTGCCCCAAAACATTTTTACTTGAATTGGATGTTTACCAGTATTGTGAAGACCACACAATTATTCTAAAGTTGCATTTCTGTTTATGTATTCCAATCTAAAGGCACAAGATTCCTGGCTTGCATTCAATTTGTATTCTACTGTGATGTCTACAACCATTTTTGACACAACTGCTGCATATTCGGCTATATGCAGCTATGCTGCATTTTCTTGCTGTTGATGAAGTTTAATACCTGACTTAAACTAAGTTTAGTAGCTCTTTCAATGGCATCCTGGTTTTAGACCATTTTTCTAGCTTGTAATGATAATTTAATTCTTTAAAATTTTATTTAATTTTAAATTGTTGGTTTTGAATTATGAAATGCTAATAACTATTCTGAGAAGGGTTTTCTGGTCAGTCCTGGTTCTCTAGACTTACTGTTAATTTGAGACTCCTTGTCTGTGTATGGTTCTTAGTTGCCTAAAGTGTGACTACAATATTGGGATTGCATTGCATAACAAAAAAATTAGTTCTTACTACTTATTCCTGGGTATTTTGTATATATTTAGAAAATTCCTGATTTTTGTGTATGTCCTGTGTATGCTTTAGTTTTGTTTACCTTATGCATCCATGACAGATTTTTACAGTTATTTCCTGATGACTCTGAGGTCTCATAGATTCTCTTTCCAATAAATTCTAAACTTTTTAGGTTCAACTAGCAAGGTAATATCAGGTAGACATTTGTTATTTAAAGGTATTTCTGTTCTTGATGTCTATTATATATATTTAATGTGCTTGTCACATGTTGCTCTTCACTTCAGTGGTGTTGGAGTACATGAGCCACAGTTTGCTCAAATCCCAAATGCATAGTAAAATAAAATGTAAAATGAGTCTAGTGTGGACTGCCTTTGAGTAAATCTTGTGTATTAAGAGGGCAGAAAACTTAGCTAACTCTCAATCAAAATCGTTAAAAACATATATGCATTGTTATTTCATTTGTATTTATCACCATTTTTTATAATTTTATTTTTTTTTCCCACAGAAATCTTTTGGACAGAGATACATTTTCTAAATCTGATCCGAGTAAGTATGTAGCATTTTATTGTTTCTTCTCATCATATATTCCAAATGTGTAAATACCGGATTAAAAATTAGGTAGGTGATTTTCTTCAGTGTCACTTAGTTTTACATTGTCTTTGTGACAGTTAAAGTAATTAAGTAACACTTAAATAATTTATGTTTATATTTCTGTTATATGAACTGAAGTTTTAAAGACTCTGTACTCAGTATTGCTTTCCTGAGCTGCCTGATCCATTACTTGTAGAGGGAATTTTAGCTGCGTCACAAGATGGCTCCTGGAAGCCCTTATGTGCAGCTCAGGGTACGGGGAAGGTGATGAGATACCGGAGGTGAACCTCAAGGGCACCAAGCCCTTGCGGCTCTAGGCAGGGAGGACATGGGGGACAGCTCGGCAGCGCCTGCGTAGATCAAAGCTTGGCTGGAACTTGCCAGCAGGAGACCACCCTGTCAGCGCCTTGGGCGTGGACAGAGACATTTAACCTGTGGGGATAGGGGGTCAGAGCGTGGCTGTGCAGTGCTAACCAATACCAAAGTATAAACCATGTGTGATGGGTCACCCAGTGTATAAATACAGCTGCCTGTGGAGGTTAAAGCGGAACACTGGCGAACCTTCTGTGAAACGTATCGTGATTCTGGGGCTCCCCACGCAACAATTACTTACTAGTCAACCTACATTTTCCTAAAATTCATAAATGCAGAAAAGTTTTTTTTTTTCTTTAAGGTGTCTGGTGTTCTAGGTCTTTTTCAAAGCTAGTAAGCAACTTCTAAAGAAAATAAAAGCACTTGTTGCTTCTTGTGCATAGTGTCCACTAATCTTAGATGCTGAAAAATAAACTTGTTAATTTGTCTCTGGGAAACATAAACTTTCCTGATCTAAAACAGTGTGATGGTTTATGAATTAATGTTTTCAGATATGTGAGATAGTGGCACTCACTTTCCCCATAAGTTTTATTAATATATGACTGTATACCCTAAAACTGTCATGCCTATGAATTTATATATGATGGGACTCCTGATTTAAAATCATTTACTGTCTTTCTGTATTGGACACTTTATAAAGCTTCTATCAAGAAACTGAGACCACAAAAGTTTGCCTTGTTTTCTGATAAAGTTTAATCAAAATACTTCTATAGTGTTAATTGACTAGTCCTTAGACTGTGGTGTCTTGTGTCATGTTGTCTCCTGTACAACTCTTCATATCTTTTTATCTGTAAGTTAATTTTCTTTTTTTATGCCTGGACTTTTCTTCCTTACAATACCGTGCATTGTGATTGCTGACATTGGAAATAACCTTAGACACACATACTTCTATCAGCTGTCTGGACATGGAACCATGTCCTGATGGGATATACTTGAATACTGAGTACATTTGAGTGTTCTTGTGACAACATTTTTCTCCATTTATAACCAAAAGTTTCTTGATAGAGATTCTACTATAGACTTTTGATGGGAAGAGCTTCTGCTTCCTGGGGAAAAGCTGCATCGAGTCAGGAGTACCTTTGACATTTCTAACCTATAAAACATTTTTTTTAAAAAGAGGAGACACAGGCAATTCCATGCATCTGATGTAGGGAGATCATGCAGAAGTGGAATTGAGTGTCTTGCTTATTACTGTTTTTAATTGGCTAATAAAAACTCAATTGTCTAGGCTAAGCAATTCTGAAGAGTGGTCAGTGACCTACTGCCCCTGATAGATTGAATTCAGAGATACCTGTACTGAATCAAGGGACCTTTCAGAAAAAGTTATGAAGTGCCTAGTTTTTAAGCTCAAATATTATTAGAGACAAGTGCTTCAAGTTCTGTCAGACAGGGAACTGTATTAGGCATAAAATGCAGGGTTTGAGTAGCAGGGGACTGCATTGTGACCTGTGTGGGAGGAGGCCATGAGCCACCCTTTGGCCGACGCAGCTGGTTCCAGTCGGCTCTGAAAGCCATGTGGGTAACCTTTGACTACCAGAACTTCTGCCAGACAGGGGAGCACACAGTGCCCCTGCCCAAACGTATTTAAAAAAAAAAGGCAAAAAAAAAGCAGCAGTAGCTAGGAGCTGGAGGCACAGCTACCAAAGGTTCTCCCGGAGCCACAGTTCTGAAGGTTTGATGCTGGAGATGTGTTCTTGAAAGGAGACACTCCCTGCAAAAGGCAGTACGCCTCTGAAGGGTCTGTGGCCTGTGAGCAGCCCAGGCTTGGGGAGGTGGGCAAACCCAAGCAGTTTGTGGCTGGTGGGTGACCTATGGTGGGGAAGGGACACAAGGAAACAGAGTGGCAGGAAAACCTAAAAAAATCTTAGTATCTGCCTTTTAAATATTTATGAGAAGTAAACTGGTAGTATTTTTTATGGGTTCAAAGTATATGGAGATATTTTTTAAAGTGCCATAACCTTTCCTATCTGTCCAAAACAAGCCGCTTTCTTTTTTCTGGTAAATGGCCTATTTGAAGCACTCAGATTTGTGGTGTGCTTTAGAGAGCTGGTCTCGAGTTGTGAGTACTTGGTTACACTGCCGACTGGTCTGTCTGTCACTGGTTAGCAGTACAAAACCATGGAATACTCTGGAAGTGCTCATACTATATTTGCACTCAAGAAATTACTTGGCAAAGCAGCTTTGATTGTGGGTCCTCTCTAAACAGTGCACATTTAGTTTTAGTATTCTGAGTTTTCCAGATAAAGTGAGAAGAACTGGTTGTTCAGCTGGTTGTTCAGCTCCATTGTAGGATGTGGTTGCATGATATGTTGGCTTTTGAAACTTAATGATTTCCTGTTTATCCCACTTTTTTTTTCTTCTGCTCCCACATGACAATGCTATGAACTATTTTCTGCTCAGAAAAAAATAAATTAAAAAAAAAAGATTGCTTCATGAAGTCTTAGATCTCTGGTTTGGACAGTTTTAAGTCCTTTAGATCAGCTTCAGCGTATTTACCTGCATTTCTCCAGTTGGATATGACTCTGAGGAAGTTTTTGAGCTATTATTGTAATTAGTATGATATAGTAGTTATAAAACTGTCTGAGAACCTTTGAAGATTGTGAATCTTACCACCGATGGAGCCCACTATGATGGTTCGTTTCCTGAAAATTTCTGAAGTGAGTTTTAGAGGAAAGATGGAAGAAGTTTATAAATTACTCTAAATTTGCAAAGTATTTATCAGAAAGTCTGAAATGTATGTCTTTTCTGTAGCTTTTGCTAGGACTGGTTTTGAAATGCCAGTTTGAGATGCATGTGCATGTATCAGACTTGCACCTTGTATTTATAATCATCTCATGTAGTATTTGTTTTATTATTAGTCTATATCTTCATGATATTTAAAGCACCTGCTACACCTGCAGTCTAGATAAATATCAGAAAGTTGCTAGTCATACTACAAATTCCTAGCTCTAAATAAAGGTTTTATCTAAATTATTCTTAAACTAGAGAGGTGGTCTCGGTCTTGGGATATACCTTCGGAAGCATGAGGGAGCCACTGGTAGTGGGAGGGGATAGAAGTCTACTAATGCCTCAGCAATGAAAAGGTGAGAATGACAGCATTGCTTGCAGTAAATCCTCCAAAGATTTAAAAAGACCAAATTATAGTAAACTGATTACAAAGAAACTGAATTTGGAAATGAAGATTCTAATAGACAAACAGGTATGAGCAGCTTTCCAAAAAGTAGGACTAGTGTCAAAGATTGAATTAGTTTTAAGGTGGAGCTTTGCACTTGTTTTTTAACCTTTATATATTGTGTGATTCCCATCTCATCAATCGTGGAAGGAGACTAAAATTATCCTATGGTAATCTTTCTTAGTCTTTCTCTTCGTAGCTGTTTTTATTTGGCTTCATAAACTAGAGAGATAAACTAGGTAGCGCCAGAATGTTTCTGTTCTGAAAAGCTGATGGTAGTGGATATTTTACACTTGTAATTGTTGCTTTCTTCTCCTCAATATTAAATCTCTCATTTTTTTTCTCACACTCGTTTTGTTCCACAGCTGCAATGCACAATTGTTAGCTGATTTATGGTATTAACTCTAGTACACAGGGCAGGATGTAGTGCAGAAAATAAAGCAGCAAAATCAATAGTGAAAAATAATTGTTTAAGAAAAATCTGGACAATACAAATAGCAGAAGTGCACATAATCTGTGAAGAGTGGCTTTTCCACTAAATGAATTTGTTTCATTTAGAGGGAGGGAAAAAAAATAAAGCTTTTCAAAAAGTTTTTTGTCCACCAGTACCCCAAAGTCTGCAATGCTCTGCTGTCTATCACATCATCCCCCAGTTTGTATTGATAACGAGGATTGCCCATGCTCGAGTGCAGGACCTTGCACTTGGCCTTGTTGAACCTCATGGACCCACTTCTCAAGCTTGTCCAGGTCCCTCTGAATGATATCTCATCCCCCTATCTGCTTTTCACATTAGTATGATATTAGCATTCTTGGAAACCACTGCTGAAAACTGAAAAATACTCACTGTTGTAGAATTGGTAACATTAGTTTAGAAAAGAGTTGTCAGTATGGAAAGTGAAAGGAACATTGGTGAGAGCCTACCTGATTCTGTGGTAGCAGTAGGGTGATTTCCAGAGAATTTTTTTTTTTTTTTTGGCTTGTTTTTATGTATAGAAATTTCCTTTGCAACACTTCCTTCTTCTCGCAGGGTTGTCTTGGCAGAGATCTTGCTAGATGCAAAAGTTAGTCAGAAGTTCAGTAACCTTCAGATGCTTCTGTAGCTGATTTCATAGCTTTCGTTTCACTGCTTTCTCACATTTTCTCATTTAATTCTTCATGTAAGAGTCAGCAGTTTACTCCGGTATACTGTAAGAATAGGCTTGTTGGTTTAGATTCATCCTACTATAACCAGGAACCAAATCTAGGAGCATGATTGCCCAAGGTTTCATTTAGAGTAAATAAAGACAGACATCTCCAGAGAATGATTCTGAAATTTTTTGTGAAAGGTTCTTTTCTTCTACAAGACATCTTACAGGGAAAAAAAAATAAAAAAAAAAATTGTGTTAACTTTTAACTTCTATGTGAGCTAGTGAGCTATAATATTGAACTCACTTTTTTGTGTTCTTCCTCTCATTTGCTACTGCCTAATGGGATTTTTTAGTCTTGGTGTGGAGCAAATACCTTTCAAATAAGAAGGAAGTAACAGTTTAAAGCTTGACTTCATTTCTACCTTGATCCACTGATGATTCTGACTTCACTGGGAACAAAATCAGTCTTCTGCCTTTATTGTTCAAGGCTGCAACCCAAAACAGTATTATTTTTAACCTCAAAAATAATGATTGGTACAGGAGAAGAATTTGTCAGGAAAAAAGCTTTCAAATATCTGTATTTCCACTGTATTTACATTGTTTAGAAAAGGGTTATAGTGGGATTTCAGGTAAAAATTGCTTTATGGTTGTTAACTGCAACTAGTTGAACTGTATTTTCTACAGTCGTGGTAGTACTCCTTCCATGCAAATGATTTGTACTTATAGTAGTGTTTAAAAGACCTGATTATAATCACTGTACCTCTGTCACCAGTACTGGTGATGGAAGCTGCAGGTTGATGTGTGGTGGGTTCTGTACAGGAACAACAGAACATCTGTAAGGAGAGGACACCTGTGGGATTATGCTGCTTGGTCTTTCAAAACCAGCTTAGGCCAACAAACTTCATTGATTCAATTTTCTTATTAGGCTTTAGTGTGGTTTGGGGTTTTTTTGTTTGCTTGTTTGTTTTAACAAAAAGGATGCATATGCAAAATACCCACATATAAATTGAAACAGAATTAAGGAAGAAAACCTGAGGGTTTTTTTTCCTTTTTCCATTTTTCTTTCCCCTGTCTCTTTTTCCATTAGGGTCCTCATTTGTGTTTAATTGTCTCGTCTCTTGAAGGAAGCATAATTTAGGGTAATTATGCACTAGATTAACTAAGGTAGCCAGGCCATCTACATTTAATGAAGAGCTGGTTTTTTTCCAGTTTTATTGCTAAGGATTGTCAAGTGATTTGCTGGAGGTCAAGCATAAATATTGCCTCCAGTTTTAGAACCACCCTATTTATTAGCTCATTGCTGCAACTAGACTGTACTGTTGCTGATCTGGTTAGGCATACTGAGAACTGAAGGAAAATATGTTACAATTTGATTGTCCTACTTAGTAATGCACAACAGACTACAAAATTGGTTCACTTAATTTAAGAATATGTTAAATTCCGAAAATGACAAAAACTTTTTTTCTTTTCACAGTCTGTGTTCTATACACACAAGCCATTGGAAACAAAGAATGGAGAGAGGTAAGTTACATATTCATAGATATATAAACTTTTTGAATTATACTTAAGGCTGGCCATTTGCTCTAGCAGAAAAGGGCATGTCATACCCTCTTGAATGCCATGCTCAACAACAGGAGTCCTATCTACCAGTAAACACTTAAAAGCTAGTCACATTAATCACAGTTTCCGTATCTGTATCACGTGTTTCCATCAAAAGGGAAAGCACAATTAGAGAAAATACATGAGTTATCTTTTTTACAGTCTGCCTGAGATAAATGAAATCAAACTTAGCCATCAATCTGGACAAGATTTGTGAATATCAGGAGTGGAAGACACTCAAATAGTTTAAGATCTGTGAAAGAATTCAACTATGGTGATAGGGTCAGCAAAACTAACCTGTAGTGGTTGTAGGTATCTGCTTCTCCTGTGTAGTGTTTGGGAGAAGTTAGGTGCTGCTGAGTAGAGTATACACCAGGCAATAAGGGAGGGAGAGTATTATAGAACCATTAAGGTTGGAAAAGACCTGTAAGATCATCAAGTCCAAATTATGCGTGGTTGGACTCTGTCTTCTTAACCTATCAGTGTGATCACTGGAGAGACATGTCTTGAACTAGATCATGTACCTCTAATTGGATATTTACAGCGGATGAGTGTTTACAGTCAGGAACTGACTCCCTGTACTTAGTTATCTAATTTTAGTCCTTTAGTTTTATTCTTCAAAAGAGTTGACAGTGGTAGGGGAAGGATGGTCATCTTTCTACTGATGAAATGCATTATTTAGCTGTCTTACAGAGAGGATTATGGAACTGTTCTTTACTGTAGGTGGTCTGCAGTGTAGCCATGCATTCTAAGAACAGAACCAAGAGAAGAATTAACTAATGAATTAACTAACTTACTCCTTTTCCCTGTACAAGAGAGGAGGTTTGATGTGCTTGTTTTCAGAATTGAGATTTTATGTGGTTACTACTGTGAGGGGCCAGGGGCGCAGAAACCAGATCTCTTCCCTTACATGTGGTGTCCTTGCCAGCTGGCTGGAGAAATGTGTTTTCTGCTTTGCTGAAACATGGTAAATGTTGCTTTCAGTCTTGTCAAGATGAGAGAGTTGAATTTGTCTCCTGCTTGGAGAAAGAGGTCATAACTGGGCAATACGTGAAACAGTATGGCTATTTAATTTGTAGTTTCAGTTCAATTGCTGCTGTCTGTTGTTCTGATCTGTGTACTAATCATCCTCTCAGTACGCCTACTGGATCACATTCCTCTGATATGAGAAGAAGTGTCAGTTTGAAGACACTAAATGGGAATTCACTAATCTTATTTAAATTGTCAGAAGGAGTGGACGTACACAGATTTTTAAATATCTGGATAGCTGACTCTGAAACCAGAGGAGTCTTCAGGTGTCCAGCTGACTCGGTGGCTTGGTGCAGTTTGATAGTCAAGCCTAGGTCACCACTAAAGCAGTTAGGTTCTTTTCTGGTGTAGTGTTAAGAGGTTTTTGTCAGAAATTCTGGCTTTTATTGTTGTCTAGGGTTCATAAGTACATTTGTGGAATTTTCTCTTTTTTGGTGTAACTGTTAAAATAACTGTTAACCATTTTTAATACCATAATTATCATGATGTAACATTATAACATTATCACCTTACTTAGAAAAAGTTCCATGTGCTTGTTTTGAGATGATTTGGGAGACTGTTGATGGAAAGATTCTATCTTCTATACATTTTAACAGCTCCACGATTGTACCGGTTGAAGTGTGTCACCACCTTCTGCCATTTTGTCTCCTTGACCACGGGAGAACCACCTGAACGGGGCAGTGTGCCACCTCAGTGCTTGCAGTGCATTTTCACTCTGATCGGAGCGTCTCGGCTCGGGATGCACTCTTGGCATGGGGTTGTGGTGTCATATGCCAGCGTAGCAACTATAGAGCTTAAAACGTGCTTTTCACGTGACAGTTACTAGAAAAATCTTACTGCTTTTTATATTTTAAGACATAATTATCTCTATCTTGTCTATCAGGAAAAGACCTAGGTATAGGTATTTGCAACTCAGTTGGCTCTTTAAACTATGTATAGTTAATGGAAAAGATAACAACCTGCGGGCAGTTCATCAGACCCAATTTAGATGTCTGCAGTAGATCAGATGAATCATTCTTTAGAAATGCCTCCAAGTGATGATCAAAAGCCTGCACTTTTGACTGCCAGATGTAAAGTTCGGTGAGCAGAATTCCATTTGTAGTAGCTGTCACAACAGTCAAAATTGAGAGGTTAACATGCTAGAGGGGCTGAGTCAGGACTGCATTTTATATGTTGTGGTGTATTTTATTTCTGTCTGTAATAAAGTATAAGGTTAGTAGGTAGAAAATCAGTTGATATATGCATTAGATGGGTAAAGTTGTATCTTTATTTTTGTGATGTTTCTTCCTGCAGTGGTGAGTGTACTAATACTGTTTTCCATTAAAATTCTGTATATGTGTCCATTTCGGTGTATTTAAATATTTATTTAATAATTTACTAGTTTGTAGAGGTGGAATTCATCTGAAACTGTTTGGAGGAGACAAAACTTGAGACAAACAATAAGCACCTGATGATAGATGTAGACATTAAAGAATGGTGTTCAGTCATGGCAATATTCTTTACCTTGTTTCTGTTCCGTATCCTTTTATGCATAGTTCTCTTCCTTCTTTTGCCTAATTACTTTCTTTTGAACACTGCAGAAAATGCTTGGGGGTCATAAACACAGCAAATAATTTCATAATCTCCTTAATTTCCCTAGCACTCTATTCTAGCAGTGTGCTTTTTTTTTTTTTTTTTCTGACTAACTACACTATTCAGATGGATTCAATACAAAAGTTAAATCAAACCCTTTGTTTAATGAATGGTAAATGTTTTCTGGGCACTGACTCATGTTTGCTTGTGGTACAGGTTCCAGTGTTTTTACTCAGTATTATTCTTACACACCAAATACTCAGCGAAGAATTAAAATGTTTCATTTTCATTGTGATAGGGTGTTGTTTTTCAAAACAGTTTCCCTGTTTTCAGTTGCAGTGTGATAATCAGGTATTTAAATTAGTATAATTGGCAACAAATGCACCATCAGAATCTGAGCTTTGGCTTTAAAGTACTTGATTCCCCTTACTTTGTCAGGACACATCTGAAATATGGCCAAGTATAACTTACTGTTACCTACAGAGAACAATAAATTGAAAGAATCTGGATTTCTTCATTTTGAAGATGGAGTTAATTTGAAAAGTAAGAGGGAGCACTTCAAAGATGAATGTTAAATAAATAATAGACATTGTAAAATACTCATTCAGCTGCGCTTTTACTGACAATATCCACCAGTGCTAGGTGTTAAAGAACTGCCTGTGGAGTGAGGCTCTGAGCCTCTGTAAGAATGCAAATTAAATTTGTATACCTGTCTGGAGGTCTGTTCTCGCACTGGTCCTCATTGTGCTGATTTCCAGATTCATGAGCTGCCAAATGTTGTTTTATGCCCATGGTAAATTTCCATTGCATCTTCTACAGTTCTTCATGGCTACCCATTCTTCAGGCCTTCCTCTTCAATAATTTTGTTAATATTTTGTCTTAATCTGGAGTAAATATGTTGGGGACAAGGAAAAGCTTTTCTGATTGAGTCATCAAGTTGAGAGAGAAGGCAGTTAGGCAACGTTGTAGTGGAATCCAAAGACAGCAAAAGTGACCACTGTGTAAGGAAACTAAAAAATACTGTCATGAATGGTACCTAGTCCCTATACTGTGCAGTTTATTAACAGAAAGACTTCTCCTTCTGTGTGCTCACATTGCTTATTCAGGCATCCTAACTTCTATATTAAGTTAGCTGTTATGTGCGCATAGTGTTCCATTCACCCCTATGGAATTGCATCTGCAATTTTGTTATCCAATCATTCACTATGAACAATGTTGTTTTGCTCAGTTTTCACAGCTGCCTTTTATGGTTTTATCCTATTTAATTCTGTAAAAATCTATTTATTCTGTAACTTTATTTTTTCAGTCACCGCTCCATGTAGTTCAGACATGTATGTCCTGTGTGGGTCTGTCCATGGAGATCCGAGTCCGTACGAACTTGTTGAGAGTTTGCAGGGAGTTTTCATCCACCAAATTGACTGCTTATTCTTAAGTTTTCTTTCCTATCTACTAATAAATCTGTAAATAATGGTAAGAATAAAGATAATTAATTACAAATTTGTAATTAATTGATCTCTGTGAGGTGAATCGCCTCCCCTTCTATCATGATATTAGATAATGGTTTTTTACCGGACTCAGTGTTGGCGCCTGTTCTCTTTAATATTTTTATCAGTGATCTTGATGAGAGGATCAAGTGCACCCTCAGTAAGTCTGCAGATGACACCAAGTTGAACAGGAGTGATGATCTGCTGGAGAGTATGGAGGCTCTGCAGATTCTGCTGGATTGATGGGCTGAGGCCAATGGAATGAGGTTCATATGTCAATGCTGGGTCCTGCACTTGGGTCACAACCACCCCATGCAATGCTCCAGGCTTGGAGAAGAGTGGCTGGAAAGCTTCCTGGTGGAAAAGGACCTGGGGGTGTTGGTCGACAGCTGGCTATATATGAGCCAGCAGTGTGCCCAGGTGGCCAAGAAGGCCAAAGGCATCCTGGCCTGTATCAGAAACAGCGTGGCCAGCAGGACTGGGGAAGCGATTTTCCCGCTGTGCTTACTTGGCATGGGTGATGCTGCACCTCACGTACTGTGCTCAGTTTTGCGCTCCTCACTACAAGGAAGACACTGAGGTTCTGGAGCGCATCCAAGGAAGGACAGCAAAGGTGGTGAAGTGTATAAAGGAGCATCTGAGGGAAGTGGGGTTGTTTAGCCTGGAGAAAAGGAGGCTCAGGGGAGACCTTAGCACTCTTTAAAACTACCTGAAAGGAGGTTGTAGCAAGGTAGGGGTCTGTCTGTTCTCCTAAGTAACAAGTAATAGGAGGAGAGGAAATGGCCTCAGGTTGCACTGGGGGAGGTTTTAGGTTGGATATGAGGAAAACTGAAAGGGTTGTTGAGCACTAGAACAGGCTGCCCAGGGAAGCGGTGGCATCAGCATCCCTGGAGGTTATTTAAGAGATTTGTAGATGTGGCACTTAGGGACATGGCTTAGTGGTGGATTTGGCAGTGTTAGGTTTATGGTTTGACTTGATGATCTTAAAGGTCTTTTCCAACCTGAATGATTTGATGATTTTATGATAACCTGACTGATTCTGTTTGAAGCGGACACTTGCTCGTGTGTCTAGTATGTAAGCTATTCAATGCAGCAACTAACGATTTGATAGCCATATGAACCATAACAAGATGTGATTTTGAGTCGTCTTTGTAGATTTTTAAAGCTGTCTTAATGAAAATTGCAAAGGCTAGATGTTTTATAACCAACATTTAGTGGTTGGTTAGATTTTGCAGTTTTAGAGTACTGGTGAAGTTTCTTTGGAACAGTAGCTTGTCTCTTCGTTAGCAGAGGGACATGGCATAAGTAGGAATGTAGCTTGTAGCAGGTCAGTAGAAAAAGTTTCAGTACACGGAAGCAAAGAATAGGGTGTATGGAAGAAGCCTATTGTGTCCCAGTTAAGAAGAAAGAATAAATTTTGCCATGGCATGATACTCAGTTCACTGGAAGGCTTTCCCTGGTGGATTTCTGAAAAGATTCAAGTGTTTTGAGGGAATTAAGACAGTTGGAATAAAAGAGCATCATATTTTCAAAGAAGTTATGTTTCCTTTGAAAGGAAACTGTAGAAAAAAGCCAAAGCACAGAAAAAAATAAGGAATACTTATTGGTTTTTATATGCCAATAAAAGATTTACGTAGAAGATTTACGTAGAAATCCCCATCATGTATGTGCAGTATACAGATTTCATATGAATGTCTGCCTGCATGCCGGAACAATGTTGTGTTTTTTTCTGACAATTAGTGTGAGTTTATATATAAAAACCATTATTCTTCCTTTGGGACAAATGCACTGCAGAACATTTTATGACTATGCTTTTTCTAGAGTGGCGTTGGAATTTGTGAATTTTTTGACTCCTCGTAGTCTCTGTAATTCTGATTATTTAAGACTATTAATCAATGTTATAACCGGCTCATTTTATTAGTATTGCATTTCTTTCTCCACAGTTCCAGCTTCTTATTTGTTCTCTTCACATGTAGTGAAGCTAGATTACAAATTCTGAAAAGAGGATTATCTTTTGTTGTGTGTTCATATACTGTTTTGTACAGTGAGCTTCCAGTGGAGAGCATTGCCTGGAGCTTCCTAAGGAATTTTTCAAAAGTCATTTAGATCACACTGAAGAACCTAGTGATATTTTAAACCATTTCTTTGGTTTCCTAGAATTGTAACAGGATCCTGACTCTTCCCATTTTAAGAAAGATGTTTAAAAGGCAAAACACTAGAGATAAAAGTAATGGTTTATTAAAAGATTAAGTAGCATATGCTAAAATGAAAAAATTAAGCTTAAATTATTTTCCTAATGGAACAGTGAATTAAGGATAATTTTAGTCAGCTATAAATATCAACACTAAGAACATACATTTCATAATGGCAGACATTTCTATCTAACAAAGGTATAGAAAAAATCCCAAAGATGGAAAAGGAAGTGCAATAAAAGTCAGGTAAGAAACAAGAACTTATTTTTCAGATTGAGGTTGACTAATTACTGGGACAACTTCATTGCAATTGTGGTAAAACATTGCAAATAAAAAAAAAAAAAAAAAGAGGGCTTACTAGATATTATTCTCAAGCTTACTCATGGCCATAAAGTTGAAGCAAGAATTAATTCAGTGAATTGATGTAGAAGGTGGTTAGCAGAGGATTGTTAGACCCTCATAGTTACAGTAGGTAACTACTGTATCTTTGATGTGGGTCTTACCCAACTTGCTTGTCTTTTATAAAATTGGTGTTCCAATGAAGGATTTTCCATTAACCTCATAGCCCCTGAGGCTGGATCACCAGATTGAGATGCTATAAAAATTCCAATTACTAACTAAATTTTAAAAATTCCCTTCTACCAGGACAGCTTGCATTATGAGGTGATACAGACTTCTCCATCACAGGAAATGCAGAAAAGGGAATCCATTCTTGATTTTCTTTGTTGAACATTTGTTTTCCTTTCAATAGTTAAACTTATTCTGTAAGTTTGCTGAATGACGTTTCTAAAGGTATTTGCTTGTTGGCCATGCTAAGATTTTGACTTTACACAACTGTTAGTGGGGAAACTAGGCCATGTGGAGAACTAATTAATTAGCAGCTATATTATTAATCGTAAGTGACTGGATTATAGGAATAACCTGTTCTGCTTAAAAAATGCTATAGGTAATTGGGAAAACAAATATTAAAAGATGATGCTTCATTTAGCTGAGAGTAGAATGGTGATTTTCATAAGCCAGCATTTTAATGTTGTTTATGAGATAAACTTTAGTAGTAATTTGTCAGTTAAGTAATTAGTTATGTTCCTTTAATGTGAAGGAATCATTTGGAAAAAAGTGACAAGACCAAAAACCTGAAGCCTTGATTAAAAAAAAAAAAAAAAGTAATTTAAAATAAGTTGATGAAAATTTAGCAGTAGTGCTGAATTTAGTCTCTTGAGTTTTGTAACAATTTCAGTATAACTGATGTGAGACAAAGGTGGCAATGCACTGGTTGTTGTTAGGCCTGCTCTTGTCTGTGTGATCTAATCAGCAGCATGTTGCATATTTGGCTTCTTTTACTAATACACATCTGTTATGTGTAAGTGTAACATAGTTACAGTGTAAAGTGAAATATTTGCTAAAAAGAAAGCAGATTTGAAAGGATGAAAAGTACCTATAAATCTATTTTATTTTACTCTTTAAAAAAATTAGATGTGATATTTAGCTGCCATTTTACAACTATTTTTTTTCTCTTTTGAAGTAACTTTTCCTTTGAATTCATACATAGTTCTGCTCCTAATGGAAGTATAAAACTTAAAAACCTGAGAGACAAAATGTTGCTCATGGCCTTTCCCAGCTAAGGTTTGAAATTCTTTCATGGCAGAGACTGCACAACTCTCTGTGCAACTCATTCCAGAGCTTCATCCCTCATTCTGGAAGAATGTTTCCCTGTATCCCTTGATAATCTCTGTTGTTGCAACTTTTGACTATTGGATCTTGTCCTTTTGTTATGCTTTATGGGAACTGTCTGCTTCTGTCTTCTATAATGCTGTTTAGGTAATGGAAGATGGTAGTGGAAATATATCTTCCTTAAACTTTCTTCTCTCCAAGCTGAATAAGCTGAACTCCTTTGGCTTTTCATCAAGCTGTGTGCTTCAACCTGCTGATCGTTTGTTGGTTTGCTTGAACTACTTGTTTGTTTGTGTGTGGGTTGTTTGGTTTTTTTGTTTTTTTTTTTTTTTAAGATTCATTTAACTGCACTGGCTGCAGTCTGTTGATTCAGTTGTATTTAGAGCCACAAACTGTACTCAGTTTTCCAGATGGGGCCCCGCATGTGTTGGAGGGAGGAGGAATAAATGTTGCCTTTTATCTGCAGGCTGTGCTGACTCTAATGCTACCCAAAGTGTTGTTAAATCCTCATGGCTTCACCAGGATCTTCTCTTCACAGCTCATACCCCACCACTTGTCCCCAGCACCAGTACAGGACTTCAGATTTGTCTTTGTTGAATTTAGTGAGAAAGTCCACAAGGCTGTATAAATAATCTGGTTGTTTTGTCTGTGAGGTGAATATCTGTGTCCCTCTCTAGTCACAACCATTTTGGGGTATGTAGGAACAAAGGGAAATGGTGCTTTCCTTTATCTAGCTATTGTGCCTGTATTTTTCTTTTTCATGCAGTTGTGGAAGTTGTCATGTCCCCAGTCCCTTGGTACCTTCTGAATGAAGAGTTTATTTTCAGTGTGCAAGCCTGGGATCCTGTGCTGCAATAGGGGCAACATTGCCAACAGGCTGGGGGGATGATCCTTGTCTTCAGCACCAGTGAGACCATAGGTGGAGTGTTGTGTCGAGTGCTGAGCTCCCCTGTATGAGGAAGATACAGAAGCACTGGGGTGGGTCTGGCAAAGGGCCACTGGGATATTAAAGAGACTGGAGCATCTCTCACATGGGGAGAAACTTGAGAGAGCTGGGGTTGTTCAGCCTGGAGAAGAGAGGGCTTAGGTTATATCCATGCTTACAGATACCTGATGTGAGGCAGTAAAGAAGGCAGAGATGGACTCTTCTCATCTGTATCCAGTGGATAGATGAGTCAACGGGTACAAACTGAAATACAGAAAATTCTGTTTAAACGTAAGGGAAAAAAACCCTTTTTACTGTGAAAGTGATCTTATACTGGAAAAGGTTGTGGAGTCTCTATCCTTGGACATACTCAAAACTTGACTGGGGAGTGTACTCTAGCTGTGATCCTGCCTTGAGCAGCAAGGTGGAACTGGACATCTCCTGAGGTCCTTGCCAACCTGAAATATTCTATGATTCTTGCCTGGGTTTTGTAGCCATTAATTTTCTTTTTTTTTCTGAATGGCTTTTCCAATGTCAAGCATGTCCTCCTATTGTGCAAACTGCCTTTATTATTTCGAGAAGAAACATACTGTCAGAAAATTATCTACTTATGAAGGTATCAAGCCAGAGGTTTGTCGAGAGGTATTAGTGCCTCTAAATGGACTTTTTTGATAAATTATCCTCTGAGATCACTTAGTTATTTTGGATTTGTGTTTTTCAGTTTGGATTATGACTTTGGCTGCAGAAAGTACACTTTCTTAGGCTGCAGCTCCCTGTGTTCTTTGTTTCTCTGTGTTTTCCATGTATAGTATATAGAATTGTAGATCCCACATGATTGAAGATCATCTTATTCTCCTTCAAGCTTGTCCTAATCTGAAGATTTAAAGAACTCCAGTAACCTTTCTTTTTCCTGCCTGATGATTAAGAAGTCTCCCAGGACAATGTACTGTTTGAATCTGCACAGGCTGGGAGATATTTTCGTGGATATCTTTGTATATCTGTCTCTTACTCTGTTGGACATAGCATGAAAGGCTGCCAGAACTTAATACGTGTTCTTTGGTTACTTGGTGTGCCTCTGATAGCTTTGCCAGTTACAGTGCAGTCATCCTTGGATTTTTTTTTTCTTAAAGGCCCACAGCCTTTTGCTTCTAGAATAGGTGTTTATCAGATCTCAACACTAAGAGTGCATCTCCTCTTTAGACCAATGATTCCAGTCTTTGAGAGAGTTTGGGCAGTTTGCACATAGTGCAAATGGAAGAAATAGGACACTTGAGGGGAAAAAAATACACAGGTGAGATATATTCCTGTTCAGAACTGCAAAATGGATGGTCCTTATGATGACCCCATTGTTTTCATTTCTCATCCCTGGTCTGATGAACTGCTGTTTACTGGCTTGCGTCAGAGAGTGGCCTCTCATCTTCAGTGCATACCTTCAAACAGCACTAAATGCTTTGATATTGCTGCATATTTCATTCTATCAGCCACTCCAGCTTTCAGCTTTTCCTGGCTCCAATATTGTTGAATGTTATAAAGCATGCAGCTGACAGGAAGATTTTATTTATAAATGTTGATATTTATTTGACCTGGAAAATGTTTGAAGGCTTTGAATGTGTGTAAAATTTGGACACTACTATTCAGAGGGGAGAGAAAGGCCCTTTGGCTCAGGCATGTACTCCAGCCATACTTATTCCCATAGAAATGCCAACTTTCTGCTACTGCTCTCGTTTCACATTAACACTTGCCCATAGTACTCACCAGTGTTGGTTCAAGAGAGTGATATTTTACAGCACTCTGCCTGTCAACTTTATCCCAACATTTCAGAGAATACCTTGAATCATTTCTCAAGAGACTGACTGTTATCTAAACCAAACAGTAAGGATCAAACTATTTGTTCGTCGTCTGATCTGTTTCCAGGATCATATGCATCCTGTGCTATTCCTCTCTTAGAGACTCAGGGATTTTATTTTGAGTATTTGCTATCTTCATCACTCTGGAGAGCTTCTGAAGACTTTTCCCAACAATGTCTGGATAAAGCTCATAGCTAATAGCTTTGGCTTGGGAGTACTGACGTAATACAGTGATTGCTAACAAGTAAGTTCACTTTCTAAACAATTTACTCTTTAGGACATATTCAGAAGCCTTCTTGCATGGAATATCAAAGTTTCAATGAGACCAGGGAATCATTCCACCTAGGTTTTAAGAAATGATGTAAAGTCTTGGCAAAGGAGTATGGTAATTGAGAATATATGTTAAATATTCTTTGCCTTTTTATTTGGAGATGGTGTCGTTCACTGGGAAGATAGCTTAACTTCTCTGTCTTTTATAGGAAGTGCTGGAATATGGAGATCTCTGAATAAGACTGTCTCAATTGAACATGTCACAGCATAGTCAAAGTGAAGGTACCTAACAGGATTCAAACATGCTCTGTAAAGATGCAGATCACCACTGTGTCACCTTTGAGGATTGTTCCTTTTCCTGAGACTTTACAGAGCTGTGTCTTGAAGATTTGTTAATATTTGTTGGTACCTGGGTCCTTTGGGTGGGTAGATGCTTTTTGCAAAGCAGTCTTCTCTTAGATACAGGCTCACTCCTCCAGGTGACCTGTGTGAATGAACGGTGCTTGGAGTCAGTCCCCAGCAGTTTTGAACGTGTGCATGTGCACAGTCATTCAAAGGACAAGAAAGGGTTGCTGACACTTAGGGAGTTTCTGTAGAGCACACAAATAATGTGGCCGGATTTTTTACCATTTTAATAAGAATCAAGCAATGAAAGGAAATTGCATAGTTTTGAGAGGAAGAGAACGGTGGAGCACAGTGTCCTTTAATGTATGCTGGGGCTGGTATGGGGAAGCTCCTGTTGGATTCTGAGGGGCTCTGTGTGGGTTATAGTGGTTAGATTCACATCCGTGGTGTGAAAACTTTTTTAGGAAATAGGTATCAAAACCCTTCAGTTACAAGAAGGCTTATTCTTTATTTATCCATGTTTATTGCTTTAGTTAAGTCCTGTCAGTGGAATGTCATTCAAAGTCTCTAGTCCTAAGTGGCAGTTTTGTGGCCTCCTTAATGATGATCTTTCAGCAGACTGTCAAAAAGCTTTTCAATAGGTCATATTCAAATATGTCTTGATATGTTCAATGTGTTGGACAAAATGAAAAGCTTATTTCAGTAATAACTCATTCTTTCCTTTTGTTTTCTGAGTATCTTGAAAGATCAGCTAAATCAAGAACAAGATTATCACATGGGTATTTTATGATCAGTCATTTATATGGCATGTATATGAACTGAAGACAATTAAAAGTTGTGGGTCTTTTTAATTAAAATATATTCAGCTTGACAAAAACTGAGTATCTTTCTGTGAACACCAAGAAAGAAAAAGCCATTCATAGAAAGCTCAAAGAGGAGAGATGAAGTGAAAGCTGAAGTGAAATAAGAGCTAGATAATACAAAAATTATGCACTTCTGATGGAAAGGCTATGTTCCCTAATATTTAACACTTCATGAAATAAATATATGCAGGCTTTCCCTTGCTGTTGTCATGGTTTTGAGGTAATAGTGGATTTTTATGAATTTTTTTTACTGAATTTTACTGAATTTTTTCCCCAAATTTTTGTGGATTCTGATCAGCTTTGTAAGCTGGTGTTTATGAAGTTTAGGCCATATGATACTGGGTGTGCATGACTCTATACTGAAATATAAAGTCTTCTGCTGGTCTGTCTTCATCCACAATTAACTAATGTATTCATGTGAACACAGTCATTTTCTTTCATGGCATTTGTTTAAGAGAATTTTTTACAGATTCTTTCATATCCACATGTTGATGGTATTGGCAGTCTAATTGTACTTTGTTATAGCATGTGGCTTTAACTTGTACTTTTCTTTTACAGTTTGGGAGAACAGAAGTAATTGACAATACTTTAAATCCAGATTTTGTAAGAAAATTTATAATGGACTACTTCTTTGAAGAAAGGGAGAATCTGCGGTTTGATTTGTAAGTTAACAGTATTTGACTTTAATATTGCAGCCTCTGTAAACATATTAAGTTTTGTTCAGCATGAAATACACTTGAAAAGAGATGGTATCTACTGATATGGAATACGTTAATAAACAGAACTTATTTACCATTGCTTCCTCAGAAATAGAGTGTAACTTAATAATGATGGAATTTTAAGAAACTGACAGGTGTTAACTACTCAAAGTATGGTCTACTCACAACCATTATTAGAAGATACATAGAAATCTAAGGATGTCAAAATGTTAAAATATTCTTGCAGCACAGCCAATGAAATGGGTATGGATATACTGTCCAGAAATTGTGTTGTAGAAGTAGTACGGAGCCAAAATTTTCTTTACTAAAATAAATTCCAGTATACATCTGAGTATGCTAAATTTTAAGTTTTTAATATGAAAGCAGTTGTGATAGGTAGATGGCTTTTCACATTATTTCAGATGTACTTCTTTTGTTCCACTGGCAGAATTGGTTTGATTTTCACTCTGTTCTTTGGAAAATAGAATTGAGAGTCCAGCCACCAGGTCACTTCGCATGTCATCTGTTACATTTCACCCCACACTTATTATTTCAGTCTTTTTGATAATCAAACTTGCCTTGTTTTCTTAATTCTTATCCTTGTTTTTTATTAGCAATTCCTCCTAACCTTGTCCTATGAGAGACCACTTGAATAACCCTCATAGATAGCTAAGGGAAAGCTCTTCAATCAGTTTTGCAGTATAGTATACAGAGTGGCCACAGTTTTTCTTTACATGTCCCTCTTACTTGAAGAACACTTTTCCTATTTCTGTTTGTTTTCTTTGCAACATGCACTTTAGCTTGAGTTTTGTCAGTTCTTATTTTTTTTTTTTCCCCCCAAGATTTCTGCCTTCATGTGTATTTCTTGTCTTATATATATAAATATATCAAGAAAGATTCAGTATAGTCTGCCTTCATATACTTTCTCATGCTAAAAATTGTGGTGTCCTGATATGCTTTATGGAGTTGCAACAAATCCTCTTCAGGTGGTGACTGTGGTAGTGGTAAGATGTATTATTGCTCCCCAATTTAAAGCTACATTGCTAGTTTGTTTTGATATAGAAACTGCATTTATTACATTTCTATCTTGTAGGCAGCAAAACAGATGAAGAAAGACTTCATAATTTGCCTAAATCCTGTAGCGAGTTTATGGTAAAGCCACTTCTGAATCTTCTAGATTTTAGTCTCAGTGTGCTTTTTACTTACCCTAGTAGTTGCTTCAAAGTGACTCTGACAGTCTCTCTTGGTTTTCTTTTTTTTACACCCTTTCAGCCCCCCAAGTTTCTGGAGTGCAAATTAATCTGTACATTAAGCAGGGCATAAACTAAACAGGGCAGTGATCACATTACTGACCATTTTTTTTTTTCCCTGTACCAATGGAAGAGAAAGTATGGTACCTGGTAGATGTATGTTAGCAATGTTAGTATTAAGTTATGTATACTTTTTGCTGATTTTGCTTTAAGTTGCCAGCACGTCAGGATGCTTCCCAAGTTAAGAACTGCTGGAGGGATGAGTGAGGGGAAAATACATTCCATTGTGTTCAAACCACAGCTGGCAGCTAGCTGTTTCCATCTAGACCTCAACTGTTTCAAGGAATGAAAGGAAATACTCAATGCCAGGATAGATTACAGGATGCTTCTAGGTGGATAGGTACAAATTCTTTCATCTTCATCATGGAAGCCTGATGCAGTCTTTTTTTTTTTCATTTTAGAAGTTGATTTAATGTCATTAAATCTGCTGAGGATAACTATTGCCTACTATTTACGGCTTGGGGTCCAAACAGAACCCAG
>NW_008605196.1:0-19579 GCF_000691845.1 Merops nubicus | reverse complement strand
CAACCTAAAGGATTCTATGATTCAGTACTTAGACATTGTTGTATGCAGTGGTCAACTGCTTTACAAGAAAAAAGTCTGGCTTCTCTCAAGATCACATTTTTCTAGTTTTGTTTTTTGGAATAATTTGGAGAGATTCTAGCAGCTTTTGGAACTTTGCTGCCCTCAACCTGAGGCCTTTCAGATACTAATAATTCTGTGTTTACAAGTATTATTTTGTTATTTTTCCAGTCTGAAGAGTCCTAGCTTACGTCGTCATTTCTTGCATGTCCTTCAATTCTTTTCAGGTCAAATTCATGACCTTAAGCTGGAGTTTAACAATCAAACGTCAGTCTCATTTTTGACCTTTTGTGTAATGTCTCCTAGCTTCCCAGGTAGCAGTTCTTCTAGGTGGGATTGGATGGTGCATCTAGATGCACCAATGCACCTAGAGCTGCATTGGATGTTCCTCTCTGCAAGCATCTATTGCTTGTTGCTACAAAGAATTTGACATTTAGAAGGCTGGGACAGATGTGTAGTCCTACCATTCCACTGGTCTGCATATAGCTTATTGCTCAGTTGCCACCAGCTTTCTCCTGTTGATGAAAAATGTAAGCAACCTGACTGTAGGTGATGATTTTGAAAGGGTAATTTCAGTAGACCTGTGACTCTGTCCAACCCTGTGAACAACAGCTCCTGTGTTCTGTGCTTCCTGAAATGAAGCAGTAACTTTCTCAGTGCCAGGAGTTGTTGCTGAGGTTTGTATCTCTGGCACTTCCAAATCTGGTGTGGTCAGGTTGAGAAGAATACCACTGTCTCTAAGAATCAATACACTGGAGCAAGTGAAAATAAGGAATTGTATCTATTTTCCAAGGTGCACAAATTTGGTCCAAAATTTAAGATGCCTTATGAGAACGATGATACCAAATTGTTTTCAGAGTACAGAATATGACTGGAAATCTCAGGAAAGATTTTTTTGTTTGTGTTAAAAATTTAAAAATATCGGCAATGTAGGGGGAGTCAATGTATTTGATCATTAAAAAGCCCACAACACAAAACTGTGTTTATTTAAATCAAGTTGGTTTTAGTGTCAAGTTCAGAAATCATTTCGATTCACAATTTCTCTTTCTTTCGTCTCCTGGCCACTTACAGGAAGCTCTCTTTTCCTCCTTTAATGCCCAAACCCATTATACTACTTTTCTCTGCTGTAATTACCAAACCCCTACCTCAGCAATGACCATCAGTGTCACAGAGCAGATTAACAGATATAAACAGCTCCAGAGTGCTGGTTGCTTATCTGCCAGGGTAAATCAACACTCTTGTTCACACATCCTTGAGCCAGGAAGACTGATTAAAAGCCCCCCATGGCCATAATGCAGGAATGTTAAGTAAATTACTTCCAAGGTTCCCGTGTAACAGGAGTCTTCGGAGAATATAAGACCAGGGAAGAAAACAAACACAAGAAAAAGCAAACCCAAAGAAAAGTCTCTTTGATCTGGTGGCTGTCTGACACCTGTAACGCTCAGTTTCTAAAAAATAAACTTGCCAATTTAAAACCTCCAGTTTTCACTGCAGTTCAAATCTATTTCATATATATATTAAGAAACATAAATGCATTTTATGAACAGAAAATTATCTTCTTTTAATGATGCCTCTCTTCCTGAGCTGAAAAGGTTATCTGAAACAGCTGTGTTCATGCATTGCATTGAACTGGAAGAAATCTTTTTTTTGCCAGCTTATTCTTTAGATTACAGCATCAGAAATCAAGGCCTGACGCAATGTTGAGCTGTACAGGGTGACAAGGAGTGCAATCCAAATGAGCCTGTTGCTTGCAGATAAAGTTCCAGGGTTAACCCTCTTGAATGATCTGACCCAGGTGTGGTATTGTATGTTTTGTGATTTTTCACTTGCAGTTTGGAGCTGAGTTTCTAGACTGAGTCCATTTTGTTGCTGTGAATGTGGTGAGGGCAAAAAGTGTCTTCCTGGGAGTACCATCTGTTTGAGAGTGCTGATACAGATATAATATGGGGTCTTCAGGAAGTAAGAAGAAATCTGTACACAAGAGAGCAGATCTGAAACTTCTGTGATTAGTGCTGGAGGCTGTCAACCTCTTCTATAATGTTTTAGTAATGTACAGTGAAAGGTGGGCTTCTATCCTAACAACGCACTGGGGGCTCGTGACTTACTAATTAAATGTATTGCTAATCCACACTTTGCATATTTAGAAAAACCCAACGAAACAAACCTACCTACCTGCTGGCCAAAGAAGAGAAAAACTATGTATTATAATAAGAATATTTTCCTGTGTTTGCTGTCTTTTCCAGAAGTCTTCCAGTAGTATCTTGATATTCCTTACCCCTTTTCTGTTTCCATTTTTATTTCTTAAATAGCAAATGAAGCAGAACCTCAGGAGGCCTTTTAGATAGATGTAAAATGTTTAATGGTCTTTGCTGTACTGAATTAATATTTTCTTCTGTCATTATTCAAATCCAGAGTTACGTACCTTGGGCTCCTCAGAAACATGGTTATGAATTTTAGGGATATGCAGCTCTGATTCTCTGCATTTCTGTTTTAAAGGAGGGTCCTAGGGATTAAAAGAATAACAGCCACCTCCTCCCAAACTACTGCTTTATACCATACCTAACAATTTGCCTTTGCTGGTTGACACTGAATGACTTCCTATGTGACTGTCGGCCAAAGAGGGCCCAGGATTTAGCTGAACCGGTAGGCTTCAGGGATTCCAATAGACCAACGAAGGTGACAGCTTGTGCGTAATTTCTGTAAAACAGACTGAAATTTCTGGTTGCCTGTTGCTTTGCAGTGAATAACTTTGACAAATAACAAGTCATATAAGTATCTAGCTCCTTCACTTCTGAATTCAGTAACAGTTTTCTCTCTCTTTCTTTGTTTTTAGAAGCAGAAACAGAAATCCTATCGGTCCAGGAAAGTATGGATATGGAAAAGTGCCATACATTTTACCTTTACAAACTGATACAGGTCAGCAGCCTCAGAAACTTCGGAGGCAGCGACAGTCATCAAGGAACCAAGTATTTCATCAGAGCCCAAGTCTCATGAACACCTACAGCCAGGCAGCTAGTCCTTCACTTCAACATGGGAATCTTTATCAAGAAGAAAGTGTGCCCCAAGCTGGACACCAAGTCCTGGGACCCTCAGTTTATCAGTCATCTTCATTTCCTGTGTCTCAAAGTCTGTTTCACAGCGGTGACTCAAACCACCACGGGTCTGCGTCGCACCAGGCGGCCCAGGGTCAGCCCCCGCCTCAGAGGGCCACAGCGATTGTGTGCATCGGCACCTACAAGCAGTATAAACTTTGCAACACAAATGTAAGTCTGGTCTTCCTATATTTAATATACTGGGCAGCTGTTGGTTTTCTTTAGGATGCTAGATGTTCATATAGTCAAGAAGTTAACTTGAACATGGTTTTTTATTAATTTAATAAATTTTTTTGTGAACTTTAAAGTGTCTTGGGGAATACTGAACGTAGATGTATAATATTGCAGTTAGCTAATATCATACCTCCAAGGGTTTTATGCAGTCACTAAACCTACCAATATGTACAATTTGAATTTGATAGGGGGAGAAACTGAGTCACAGACAAGTTTAATATTTTTCCATGTAAGAAATAGAAAAATGGTGTTGGGGTGGACAATGTTATGAAGGCTCCTACTTCTTGGTCCCATAAAGTAAGGGTATACTTTGAGGAGTACTAGTCATGCCTTAACTAGCATTTAGAGCCACCACCCAGAAGCCTAGACCACTCTAGTATCTTTCTAGGGTGCTGTGTGCATTCTGTGACAGATGTTACTTCTACCAGCATTCAAGCTGTACATGCTTTGATTTTGGCTTCCTGTTTTATTGGAGAGAAAAATCTGGTCTGTGTTAATTGTAAAATAAAACTTACTCTGTTATTACTTTAAAAATGTTTGGCTGGGTGTAGCTCTATGCTCAGGGGCAGTCTCCCATTGTATGTGGGAGGCTAGTGAAGTTCTGGTGTTTCTCCCCTGAAGCAAATTGCATCCTGCTAGAATTTTCAGTTTCTGGCTGTGTCACTCTAGTATTTCATAAAGTTTCTTCTACTAATATTTGCACCTTATTTGGGCTACTAATCTGACTTCATGTCCAAAACTTGAAAAAGCTCCTATTTGGATATTAGAAGCAGGATGTTCAAGAGTAGTCTCTATGTGTTGACACAACAGGCCATATTTTTCTGGGTAGGTGCACATATGATTCTTCTGCCTCTTAAATCCAGTTTCATTTAGTGGAAGCCTGTGTAGTGGAGATGTAGCAACAGAACATAGCATCAGGATGACAAAAACATGAGCTAAGCAAAACAGACGAGTGCCTTTTTGCCTCAGTGTAGCAGTTATTACGTTTGCTTAATTTATGAATTAAGTCCTTTGATGAGGCTAGAGTAGCTGATTAAAGAGAACTGAGGTCAAGAAAGTTTTAGTGTATTTGTCTGAAATGGAAAACATTAAAGGGCTAGTGTGAGGCTCTGAGAATAGTCTCTGGTACAAATTGCTCTTTTGAAATAGACTTTCTATTTTTTGAAGGAAATGGGAAATGAACTTAGTGCAGGCGCATTAATTTGGAAAGTTTTCTGTGCCAAATTTGCTCACTGGTGTCCAAGTGATACAGAAATGTTCCGGTCTTTATTTCATCCCTTACTGAAACAAGGCAACACAAGTTGCCTATTCTGCCTGACTTTAGAAATGTAACAAAATCGTTTCCAGGAAAGATCTTTTTGCAGAGAGCAAGGAGTGAGAGGTGAAGAAGTTAGAAGTGAGGTGGAAGAAAGAAGTAATCCCAAATGGCTGAGGTATGGAGATGGAGGGTTTGTAGGGGAAATTTGTTGAGAATGACAAGTGGGCTTGAGAGAGGAGGGCTGTGAGCTTGTCAGACAGTGGGAAGATATGCAGGCCAGTATGATGAGTGGTCTAGCCACTGGCAAATTTCTTTAGGTAGTAGTAGAACGAGAGGGAAAATGTTTTCATGTTAATTTTAGAAACTGAAGACTTCAACAGATGAAGAGGAAAAGGCAGGTGAGCATACTGTTGCTGCATCTTTGACAATGTTGTGTGCATAAATGCAGTTAGAAAGAAATCATCATTTCTATTACAGGAGACTTTTAATAACCAAGAGAAATCATACATGATGCAGCTTCTCCTATGCATGGAACTCCACATAGTGATATTCTTTATTTAGTAATGTTTCTGTTACCCACAGAAAATCTGTACTTGCTAGTCAGGGTTATTTTTCTCTTTAGAATGTAGTAATTAATACAAGTATAAAAAGATGTAGGTAAGACCAGTTTTAGTCTTATAAAAGCCAGGACAAGAGCAGAACAAGGCCAATAGTGTTTCACTTTGTTTGCTTGTTCTTCCTGATTAAATGCTTTTGCATGTGGGCTTTAATTTAATTTATCAGCAGTGACATGTTCCATGGGTCTTGCCAGCACGCAGAGAACAGTATCTTTTTATTTATTTATTTATTTTAATTCTTCCCGGAGCATACCAAAAATTAAAATCTCAGTTATTGAGCAGAAAGTATTCTGTTAGTGGTTAGCCTGGTGTTTGGCCACTCCCTTTACAATTTCTCCTAAGGGCAGTTAACTAATAATAAATTAAGTCGATCTGCCTTGGTCCATTAGGTCATTTCCTCATTATTGTACATTTATTGTTTTTTCATTAATAGCTGAACTCATTTTACGTGACTGACAGCTTGATTCATAGAAGTTTAACTTGTGGGTTTTGGTTAGGGAGAACCTCGGAAGTGCTTGTATTTGTTCAAGTATTTCTGCAGGTCGTTAAACCTATTTTCTTATTCTACAAGTGGCTTCCCTTCACCACCTTGCATGTAGGCTTTGTACATGCTCACCTCAGAATATACAGCTGCCTGTCCCCACCTTCTGCAGGAAATTGGCCGTAAACATTTGTCCTTTACACACAAACAGCACTGACAGATCTTACTGACACCATACCCTATATTTGCAGTACAATAAGATTCTTCCAGTATAGTCTGTATTCCCCCAAAATGGGGGAGCAATGAGTAAATCTTCTTTCCTCTTCCTAAAGGAAGGTGAATTATAGGGACCTGTGGGTGAAATAAAATTTGAATGCAGATTTGTTTGCGTTGTTTGTCACCTGAAAAAAGGAAGCAACTCAAATGGAACTTCTGTTTACTGAGCACTTGATGTTATTGTCTCATGCATTGCTAAGTCACTAGCTCTTCATGAGTGTCTGGATGTGTGAGAAGGTTTGTACATTAACTTCAGACTGCAGGATGTTTGGGCAGTGTACACAAGGAAGCTTTCAGGGCCCTGGACATTCAAGCCTACTTGTTTTGCAGTGTAAATTCAGCTGATACACAGTGCCCCTTTTTAAAGTCACTTTGATTTATTTTGTCTTTTTTTTTTTTAGACACACAGTGAATTATGGTTTATTATAAGCCATACTTAATACTTGATTCTTAGTATGTCTCTATCCTTAATATGTGGAGACATTATTGCAGCCTTTGAATACTTAAAGGAGGCTTATAAGAAAGGTGGAGAGAGACTTCTTACCAAGGCCTGTAGTGTCAGAACAAGGGGCAACCATTTTAAACTAAAAGAGGGTAGTTTTAGGTTTGACATAAGGAGGGAATTTTTTTGTGATGAGGATGGTGAGGCATTGGAACAGGTTGTCAAGAAAGGCTGTGGATGCCCCAGCCCTGGAAATGTTCAGGGTCAGATTGGATGGGGCTTTAAGCAACCTGATCTAGTTAAAGATGTCCCTGCTTACTGCAGGGAGGGTTGGACTAGATAGCCTTTAAAGGCCCATTCCAACCCAAAACATTTTATGATTCTTTGTTGTCTTTGGTGGACAGTTCAGGCCAGAAGGCCCTGCTTAACCTGACAGGTTGTAACCCCTCCTCTTCTGGAGTTCCCACTTCGAAAATTGCACCAATACAGTAGAGTTTGAAGTCACATAATAATCGTCACCACTTAAATGCTCTCATTAGAAAACCTGCAGAATAAAACAGTGACTGTTTTGGTGATTCAGTTACAGTGCAGCAAGGAGTATGAACAAATTGGCAGAGAAATTAAGGTATGAATTTCATCACCAAGACCAACAGAAAACAGATGTAAAATCTGAATTATCTTTAGCTATGGATTGAGGTGTGTTTTTGATGGAGCTTATACCTTTGCTTGTATATGAAGTTGCCAAAACCAATCTAAAATATCTGAAAAACTAATTGTTGAGAGCTCAGTAACATCCATGTTTTATGGATGAAGTTTTGCTAAGCTTGTCCAGTTTCATTCACCATGTCTAGCTTGCCCATCGGTCCATATGGATTACTGTTGTGTCTCCAATTACAACTATGTTGCCTTTGCCAGTATTTTATGTGACTGCTACTTAGCAGGAAGTCAGTTGTATTTTGGAGAAGTAACTAGATAGGATCAGAAAGCAGTGATTATACTTATACTTTCTTATCCTGACTCTCCAGCTACGCATACTTTTAACCTGGTAGCACAGCTGTGGAAAATCCAGCTTTTGCTCCAAATAAGAGTTCTCTACTTGGATCTGTGGTCCTGCATGCCGAGCACTTGAGAATGGCACCTTGGCAGGGAATGCAGAGTGACTGAAAAGACAATTTTGGAAATGGAAAGAGGTTTTACGGTTGAAGAGTTGAGATGAAGTAAAAGGCTCAGGGCCAATCCCCAGTTATGTCATGATGGGATAAATTGATTTATTGAATTTCCTAAAGAGTATTAATAATGATGATACTAATTTTCACTGGTATCAGTTAAAACTTTTGCACTGAAAGGCTTTTTTTGGACGCAGAAACCTAATTAAATAGAATTGAAATGTTCTGTGGGAGTGTGTTGAGTCCATTAAAAACTGATGTGCTTCTCTCACCGAAGCCCCCTTGGGACCATTTCACCAGGCCCCCTTGGGACCATTTCACCAGCTTGCTGACATTGTGCCCAACCAGTTTTGAAAGTTTTCCACTCTATACAAAAATAAACCTTTCCAACATTACTAAGTTTTGATAAGTTAGAAGTGGAAATGTTTAATTTAGTATTAAACCCAGAAAATGTAATTCCCAGAGAGGTCTTTTCAGAAGCGATCTGGCGTGCTGAGAGGATGTGTGCTCTCTTTAATGTAGTTGAGCTACTCAGATACTGAGATAAGGACAAATACAAGAGTACATATTTTTAAAACAGCTTTTTCTTCTTAAACAAACAAACAAACTCAAACACCCAAAAAAACCTGAACCTGAAAAGCTCCTTCTTATTCCTGGAGAGCTACTGTGTGGTTTATTTCTTCTCGTTTTGAGGTGAGTATAGAGTAGGTGTTTGACACAAGTGGCAAACTGGGTTTATGATGATGTATCTTTTCCTGAGGAAATTTAACCTTGCCTTTATGTGAGGAATTTTCCCTGTGAACACTGTGAGATTGTATGTACATTCAGGATTCTGACATTACATGGGGGAATAGGAGACTTACTAAAAGCTTACATTGCTTTGGTTAGTACTTTCCTTTCTTTGGTACTGTTTTGGTATTTGCAGCAGAATTTTATAAATTCAGAATGCATTGTCACTAATATGGGCTTAATTCACCAGGCATAGACATACTGCTCGTAGAAGATCCTGCCAAGTTTGATCAATTGTCCCTTGTATACAGGAGAGTCACAGAGAGACATCTTCCGTAAAGCTCTTGGACCACAGCTGTTTCCTCTGCATTTCTGTACTGTGACTTTATGGCATCCTCTTCAACCACTGAGAACACAGTATTAGAAAGTATTTTGCATTCTGACATTTGTATTACAACTTAATTATGGGAAACTGTCTGCCTTAAATAGTTAGAAAAAATACGTTAGAGTGGCTTTAGAAGTGCTCTCAAATAGTTTTATTCCAGAAGTGTGCTCTGTACTTGTAGCAGTAATAGAATAAAGAGTTAGCTGTTTTGCACAGATTAATTATTACTGGGTTAATTACTTACTAATCTAGGAAAATGTTCATAATGCGGCCAAAATCACACAATTAATGAAATTTTGATATCTAGAGTCTTATGTTGTTTGTTTTTTTTTTAATTGAAAACTCAATTACTTACTTTGATCAATAAATTTAAGTTATTTAAACTAAATTAGCATCTAGGACTCCAAGACTCATTCTCTAATGCCCTGTTGTGACAAGAAAAACCAGGCTAAAAAGATAGGTTCAGGCAGAAATTTGGTAATGTCTACATGGCTACAGTCATAGCCTCTATGTCTCCATGCCAGGGAGATGTGACCTGTGGGTTCTGTAATTTTCTTATGATGATTTTGCATCATGCAGTAATTATGAGATTTTCTTTGTCTTTCTCTAAAGACAATGTAATAAGGTACAAATAAAATATAGTTTAGCCTAGGACAGAATAAACTCCTTAAAGCAATAAACAAGAAATATTCCACTGAAAAAGGAAGGTTGAGAGTATTTATCAGTGAAAAAAAAAAATCAACAAAATGTTTAAAGACACAGTAAAAAAATTAAATATTCAGTTTGCACATAGAGTAATTGTATTTTTTAAGGCAAGAAATGCAAACAGTACCATAATCAGGCAATGAAGGCATTTTACTTCTGCCTTGTGTTGTGCAGAACGTCCTTTTTTTTCTGATTGAGGTATTTTGTGACATGCTTCTAGTTTGAGTTCTGATCTTTAATGAGTGGTGCCAACTTTTTTCACCCTTATTTTCCGATGGTATGTTATTACAGAGGTAGGATTCACACCATAAATTTGGAAAGCCTGCAGCAAGCACCCATGCTGAGTGCAGTTATGTTTACTCCACAGACAGTAGTACTCCTTGTGAAGTGGTGCCCGTACGTAACTTCAGTTTAAACACTAAGTATCTCAAACCATTGTGAATATAGCTCAGGACAATACACCACAGTTAAAGTTCTCCCTCTTTGATGTAAAAATCCTTCCTCTTGTTAAAATGTTTAAAAAAAAACCCCACCAAGTAATGTTTGTGATGTTCATCCTATGTTTTTAATTTTTCTTGGATTTCATACTATTTTTACCAAATATCACAGGGAATTCTCTTTTCTGTTCATGGTGTTTATATGTGACAGACAGTTTCATAGTTTAGCATAAGAGTTAGCCAATTTATATACATTTAGCACCATTAGTGTGTTTTGGTTTTAGCTTGAGCACTTAAGGTGCTGAATTTTCCAGAGGCTCCATCAACTTCCCAAAAGAGATCTTCTTGATATTTAAGGTACAGAAGTGCTTCCAAAGATGTGGCTGAACAGTAGTACTTTGGTATTTTACAATACTGCAGGAATCATTGAGTTGCATTTTTCTTCTGTGAGGTTTACTTTGAAGTTCTGAGCCTGTTAATTGGACTGCATGGTGAACCTGCAGAAGTCTGTATACTCATTGACGTTGAGTGAATTTGAGTCTAAGAATAGCTGAAGATTCAAACCCTCATTTATGTGTAGCAATGTTGTGATATAAAATTATTAATAATTCATCGAAGTGCCTCAAAATCACAACCACAATGCATGTCAGCTGGCTAAAACCTTTGTTTCCTGACTTCCCATTGAACTATGGATGGTAGCTTTCTTGTAGCGATTAGAGTTGTTTGAGAAATTTCCCTTCTAATTCTTAGAGTAAATGGAATGTGTTTGGCATGGAAGAGAGGAAAGGGGGAAAAGATCCACAGTTATCCAATCACTTCATCAGCTTTGAATAGCAGAGTTAGCACTTAAGTTATTGTGGAGTAATCTGGGAACTTAATTCAGATGCTTGATGAAACGAAGCAATATTTTTTGTTCTGCAATGAAACGTGACTGCAGGATGATTTAGGTGCATTGCCTGGTTATTGTTCAGACATAACCTCTGTGCCAAGTTTTGAAGAGGAAATTAATAAAAGAAAATTGTCACTTCAGAGTTGAAACCAGACAGTTGCATTCCTGACATATTTGTAGATCTGTTTAATAGAGTACTGTAAATTTGAGTAGTTGTCATTTATCAGTATAAGTGTTGTGGGAGATACTTTGAGGCATTCCAGCTTGTCTTTGCTTCTTTTTGTTAATTCATATTGACAAAAGTCTTTGCCTGAAATTCCGGTGCGTAATTATACAATTAAAACCAAAGTTTTTGAAGCAGAGGAACCTGCAGTTGTCCAGAAACTTTGATCAGGGGAAATCCCTTGAATTACTTTACAAATATACTTCTTTAAAAGTTGGTTTCATGAACATTTCTTAACTATTCCTATGAATTACAAGTATAGAAAACACTGTCAGATATCAGCAACTACTTTGGTACATGAAAGGAGTAATTTGGTATTTCTAGCAGGTTAGTTCAGTGCTGAGGATAACAATGAGCAAGTTTAAGGTGTATTTCCAAGCCAAATAGCAGGAAAAGAACATAAATTACAAGAATTTGGAGTGAAAGTACCCACCAGTATAATCCCAATCCTCTATTGTACTGACTGAATTGAGTGGAGAAAGAAGTGCAGGAGAAGCTGTCAAACATAAGCTAAAGGTGCTGAAGGAGAAGTGGTCTGTTAGCAATACTGTTGCTGGAGTACTTAGATTTATGATGATTACTTTTTTTGAATTTTTATATTTTTAAGCAACACTAGAAAACAGCAAACGGCCAAAACTGACGTAGAAAGTTAGGAAACATAAATGTAAGATTACCTCTAGCAAGCATGCGTTCCTTTACCTATCCACAGAAGGTTGTATTGAAGGGTGGTAGTCTAAACCTTCTCCCCCAGAAGTGGTGAAAATGGTTGTTGGCACTGCATGCCCTGTGGTGTCCAGAATGGTTAAATAACACTGTTGCGTGTGCTATGTTAAGAGCTAACTCCATATAGAACAGTGCAAAACCCAGAAATAATTAAAGCAGTAGTGATATTGAAAAAAAAGTGAGGGGGAGAGAGAGCAAGAGAGAGAGAGAGAAATATCAAGCTGTGGTGCTTGGTCTCGTCTTTGGTATTACTTCATCATGTGTGCTGTATTTGTCCAGAAATAACACCTTTGCAGGCAGCCTATTGCACATGTAGAGACGTGGAAGTGTCATTAATAAAACACTTTCTTTCTAGTGATAGGTTGTTAAGGCTGTTTTTCTTCAAACTCTTGACTTATACCTGTGAAAAAGCCAATCCTGTATTTCTTACCTGTCACCACAGCATTAGAGGCAATGGGTGATCTGTAGCAGAAAGAAGCCAGGGAAGCATCCCCTGCCTCTTTTTGCATACCATCTTCAGGTTTTGGCCTCAACATACAGTAACTTCCCAGCCAATCCATGTGCTGTTCTCTTTTTCTGTATTTCTGTTTGTATTATCATTTGTTAGACAGCAAGCATGCTAATTATCTTGACAACATCACTGTTTTATGAGAATTTTTTTGTGATAGCGTGTGGTTTTACTTTGAGTAGCAAAGTGCCATTAAAAGAACTCTCTTAATGTGATAAAGTCAAACCTGCAAAGGTTTAGAGCTTTCAGAACTAGAGTTTTGTCAACAATCTGATGGTAACTCTTGTGTGTTAAGAAAATAATTTGTCTGATAATGTACTGTTGTCCCCCAGGGGCCCTGCATAGATGGACAGCTTAATTATTAGTGACACTCTACTCAGTGTTATCCCCTTTATTATTCAGTCTTTGGCTAACTGCCTTAAAAATGCTCATTTCAGAAGATGAGAGAAAATGGCTTCTCAAAGGGCTAGTGATTGAGACTGTCACTGCAGTGTTTGATTTCTTGTTCACAAAGCTGCTGTGTGGTAGCAAGGTCTAATCTGTATTGTAAGAAAGGGAGCTGCCATGTGGAAGAATGAGGTTTAAAAGAAGTGTTTGATAGTTTAATGCCCCATGTCAAGTAATGGGGATTGGATTTTCTTTTCTGTGTCCAGTAGCTTATTTATTACTTGACAGCAGTCAAAGCAAAATTTGCATTGGTCAAAACTATAATTATGATTTGGCAGTTCATCTACAAGTCAGATCCAGAGGTTTTCAGTCAGACCCCCAAAACGGAAAGTATGTAGCTCACAGACTGAGAAAGGATTGGATTAAGTTAATTGCACTATAGGTGACATTTTTTCCCCACAGACTGTGGTAGAGTAGCTAGTTCTGGAAACTGCAGATTGTCTTCATGATCCTTATTCTATGTCTCCATTGTATACCTACTGTCTTCTACTGCGAATGAGACATTATATAAATAACCCTTGTAACTAAACAGTCCTGCTTCATGCCCAGAGTAACTCCATTCTGCACACTGAATGAGTCATAGCTTACATGGAAAAAATAATATCTAAACATATAGTTGAGAATGGACCTCACAGGCCAAAAAAAGCCAATTTTTATAGTAAATGTATGGATAATCTTTTCTAAATTGAACAGTATTTTAATGTCCTGTGATTTACTGCATGTAACTTCATAGTTTAAAAAAAAAAAAACACAAAACTTCAGAACCAGAATGCCTTCAAGTGATGCACAGGACTCATCAGACAATTGTAGTTGAGCCAGTGGTAGAAGGAAATTACCCTCTACTACTGGTACAGAGCAATAAATTTTTTTTTGCCTATGAATGGTGTTCGTAGGTTTTTCTCAGCGGAGGTGTTTCTGCCATTCTTCCAAATCCAGCCCATCTCTGCTCCATCCCTTTAGCAGAAGCTCTCCAACTGTGTTTTCTTGCTCAGTTGCACTTCTCACTTTCTTAGTACATTGTCTAATATTTTCCATCTCTTCTCCCCATCTCTTCTGCCTCCCTTTTCTCTTTCTGCTTTGATTACCCACCTGCTTTCCAGTTTCACTTCTTCTCAGTACCTTCTTCGGCTGATTTGCTCATCCAGTCTAATTTCCTGTATCTCAGTCCTAAGATTTATTCAAGTTTTTCCAAAGTATCCCATGGATTTTAGGTACAGGTGTTTATATTTGGCCACTTGCTTGCTTTGTACACACTGCCTGCAACAGGCTCAAGGTATTAAGAGCAGAAGAGAGAGATGTCTTGTTTTGATTTGCAGTGCCTACCCCTACTGCAAATCTCAGGAGCATGTACCAATGATTGCTGGAAAACTTCTTAGCCTCTTTTAGCCTCAGATGTGGAACATGTTTCTTTTAAACAGATTGTTCCAGTAGTTCAGCTACAAAACTTAAGTTTTGACTGAACTTGTGCAATGTATGATTATCAGCATTTTTTTTCAAAATCTTGTGACATGGTTATATTTGGGTAGATTTCCATATAAGAGGCAGAGGATGCATTCTTTTAAAAAGAAAACCCTTTCCTGGCTGACCTTCACTCATTAGAATAAAAAAGGCACTTATATTTGGGAAAAAAAAAAAAATTACCACAGTGTTTTAAGCATGACAAATAAAACACTTCTCCCCTTTTGTTTTCCTTCAGACTCATTCTGGGATGAAGTACTTAGTCTCGTATTTTTAGCTCAAGTTAGATACCAGGTATGGGGAAGTTTTAGTCTGAGTGGTTTAACAAAACTCTTAAGTAAACAGACAATGCTACCACCTGTAGATATACTAACGGATTATAAAATACAGCAAATGTATCTGGCAGTTAAAGTCCCCTTTTTTTTTTTTTTTTTTTCTTTTGAAATAGTATGACCTAGGAAGAAAGAATATATTGCAAAAACAGTGTAGGAGTGTATTGTATCAGAAAGTCATTTGTGATGGAAACAAGAACTCTAAAATACAAGTAATGCTGTAATTTCTGTTGCACTTAAGTCCTGCAAACTCACAGTCATTTTAAAGCTACATTTATGTTGCTCTACAGCTGTTGATTTTTTTGTGGAAAACAAATTTTTCTACATTGTAGGACTTTATTAAATCAAAAAAGAACTAAATGCATTCGCTCTACAGATTTAGTAGAATTCACCCTAGATGTACTAACATTTGTACATTCATGGCTGTACATTTCGGCCTCATGTAACACTGCATAAACATTTCTGTTGCCTGGTTATCACTTACAGTAGATTGGCCCTTCTCTAAGAATATGATGTTTATTGCTCTAAGAACTTTTATTTAAAAATAGAATACGATGGTAATAAAAATCAGAAACTTCCCTGAACTTTCAGTCCTCCTGCTGGAACCACTCAGGTAGTCCCTCCTCCCACACAAACGCCAGTCATTTCAATGGAATGCATGCAATTGAATTTCCATTTAAACTCACGACGCTTTCATATAAAGACTGGTAGAGGATTATTCCCACATACTGATGAAGCTGATAGAGTAAAAGAATGAAATAGTGAAACCTATGTGACATAAAGACTTCACCCCAGAAAGACTAGCCTGCTCCAAGAAAAATGTTTCGGAAAAATGAAATAAAATACTGCTGGAAACCCTAGAGCAGATGTTTTATCACATTGGCACATAATTTTCTGCAACCTGTGAAGACTAGGTATATCATCTGAGCTTGAAGTCGGTTGATTTTGCTACAGTTGCATCAATTATAGTCTGTTTCAGAGTCTTTCAAAGCTGATACTGGTGGTGCCTTTCAAAACGGGTTTTGGAGTGGCTGATTTTTCTAGTGTAAAGAATAGTGCTACTGTTGTAATAAAGCAACTATCCTTTGTATGGAAACCTTACATTTTCTGAGGGTGACTATTCAAGCGTGCTCTATTGTTCAGATGCATTTGGACAGTATAGACAGATCAAACATTGAATCTGCAGCAAGGCTGAAAACTTCCGTGTTAAGGCATCCTTCACACTGGGAGCCAGCTTGTGCCAGATAGAAATAACTTTTCATTGATTTCCCGTTAAATGAGGCAATAGTGTGCAGTTTACATGCCTTGAGCATTATGTAGTGTTTCTATAAATGGATATTTGCATGGAGGGTTTCTTGTATTTCGTGAATTTATTTACGCAGCATATTTATATGGAAAAATGGCACTATTGCCTGAGAACAACCATCCTACAAAAAAATTTATGATTTCTGTTGCAAATGCCAAGCTTTTGATGCTTGATTTGGAAAATGTAAAGAATAATCTATGTACACTCCAGCCCTGAAACTGTGGTACTTCTTTGGAACTGAGGACAAACAGAAATTTGGGACAGTAAAATAGTAACTTATTGTGAAAAAACGGTGTTGGAATGAGTTGATAGTCATCTGGTCTTTTGCTGTATCAAAAAACTAGTGAACTAGCAATGCTCCACCAGTTAGATCATTCATCAGGTGTGAATTGACATAGCTCTGACTTCTGCAGCATACTTGCGTATCACTTTACACCAGGTGATACTTTGTTCCAGCGCGATCTGTTTTCCGTATTCATCTTGCATTTTCTAATTGTTACACTTTCTAATTTTTGTTGTTTCGTGTTTTTTGGGAATAGCATTTATAAAATTTAGCAAGATAAATTGATTATTACCTTGACGCATTTTTGGTACTACTGAGGAACCGTACTGTTAGCTTTCCTGCTATACTCTTTGGTGAGCCCCTACTAGGCTTATAGTGCCAAATGTTTCCAGCCATGCACATTAGATTAGCGTAGCTACTTTGTGTGGGATGGATAAGTGGCTGACATTTTATTTAAAACCAAAGCTGGACTTGAATCTTTTACAAGTTGTTGGAAATCTTAAGTTACTTCAATCTAATCAGATGGATCTGTCCGTGAAAATTAAAAAAAGAAAAAAGCCACAAACCTGTCAAGTTAAGCAGAAATACTTCTTTTTCCATCTGTTTGGTTGATCTTTTTTCCCCGTTATTAGACATAGAGTGTTTTCAGCTGTAAAGTGCTATGAAAGGGAAAAAAGGTAAAGCAGTAATAGAAGCAAATTCTCACGTTATGCATATTGACATAGCTGATATATCTGATATGTTGCAAGGTTAATGAAGATTACAGCTGCGTAATGCTTCAAAGGCTGTTCTAGTTAAATTCAGAGGACTTTCTTGGTACATGTCCTTAGTGGAAAAAAAGGGTTCTTAAGTTCCAGAGTGAGATGGTAGCAGTTCCCTTAGCCATGGCAGTGGGAGCCAGCATGTACCTCGGGCAAGGCAGGCATCCCGGAGTGCAGCTCTGCCACCAACTGTTTTCCGTGATCCAAACGCAAGCTCATTGCTAGCTGAATGGAATTTGGCAGAAATGTAATGATTTTGTATGGCACAGGTCTGAAGTCTTTTCCATCTGTGACAAGCAGCACCTTGAAAGCAGTGAGGGAAAGGAAAAAGGCCTGTATTACTTGTTCTGTTAGACTCTTTGTCACTTCAGAAACTCTTTCTGGTTAAAAGAAGGTTAGCAGTTTGTGTCGGTTGTCATAACCAAGCTTGGTCTCCATTGTAACAGACATAGGTGTAAATTAATCGCTTGGGGCAGCGCTGAGATTTCTGCAGTACAGGTGCTCGTTCCTCATCAACTTGTCCGGATACCACTGCATCCACAGATGTTCATTTTCATTCCATGCCAAGCCAGACATGTGTAGTGTACTGTCAGTGGTCATGGACTGTAACAAGAGCTGGGTAGCGCTATTTTTACTGCAGAGCTATTCTTCATAGAATTTTTTTTTAATTTTGCCATTTAAAGTTTGTGTATTTCTGTTTTCAGAAGCATCATTTTCATTTAATAGAAAATCCGCCTGGTATTTTATGCCACAGATATCTAGATGAATTTAATACACCTTTTTTTTTTAGTTGGCAGACAATTGCCTTCATGTTTTTGTTACCATTTTTAAAACTTAGAACTATTGGGGAAATAAGAAATTTGCCAGTACTTTATATGGATCCGTTGCTGTATTTCAGTGTCTTCCAGCTAGACAAAAGTAGGTTGCCTTGATCCTAAGTAACACTAATAGTGGTGTGTGTGGTGCTTAGTAATGCAAAGAGGAACAATTTAGCGGAAGAATTAATATTTGAAGAACCTCTAATTCTGGTTTCAGATATGGACAGAGAAATTCCGTAGGTTTCAGGATGAGCATGGCAACAGCACTTGAGAGCACAAGTGCACTTGCAAACGTGGTGGATTGTTGTGTAAAGAATTGAAATTTATATAGTGTTCATATTGCAAAGACGCCACTTTTAAAAGTATGTTCTGAAAGTGAGAGAAGAATCTTCAGATTACTGTTTCAGAAACAAGTATTTTAATTATTTTTCTTTGGAGATGTGTTTATCCTTTGGATTGTCAAAGGATTAATATGATTAAATAGAACCACTGCAGATGTGAAAACCAGAGTGCAGCTAGATTACTTGGACTTAATATATTGTATTGCATGCATAGAAAATTTTAATTATGAATTATGCCTGAGCTGGCAAGTCCAGGACTGTGGGGCCTTGGAAAAAGTTTGCTGCTTACTGGAGGTCATAAAAATGAAATGGTGCCAAAATGCTTAGTCAATGCTTTAATTGCCTTTGGAGGTGGTTTCGGGATCAAAATAGCCCATTTATGCGTTTCTAGGAGTGCATTATCTCAGTGCACCTTTAACCCAGCTTTGCTGATGGTGGGAGTGCATCTAGTGTGAGCAAGCATCTGCTGGCAGACTGATGGCTCTCTGGTGTTTTGCCAGCACTTCATTAATTAACCAAAGTGTTAAAAACCTGTGCTTTTTGAATGTTTACCAAAAGCTAAAGAGCAAGTACGGTGGTTTCTTTGTTTTATAGTCTTAGCTATACAAGAAGCTCATTTAAGGAAAGCTGTAATGGTACGTGACAAAGAGAAGTACTGTGTGCTGCTATGTCTCAGAATACTTTCGGACCTTCTTAGATGAAATTGAGGCATAAATAAAGCTACTGCTTCAGAAGTGCAAAGTTTCTATCAACTGCAGACACAGTGCATTTCAAGAAATTTGGCCAAAACACAAAGGGATACTTTTAAAATGTTTTTAAAGTGTTGCTTGCCTCATCAATGCAGTGATGTGCTGCTACTGTTAATTTCACCTTCTGAATGTGCAGGAAGTTGGTCTAGATTTTGTACTCATTGCAACAGCCACATCAAAATGGAGCAGTGGAAGCTCTGAAAGAGTCTTACCTTGTCTGAAAATGTTCAGCACTCTGGAGGTACTTAGTTGAGGGACGTCCGGTGTACTTAATTTACAGCATTGTTTTTTCCAAGCAGCATATCTTTAAGTAAGAGAGACATAATCTAAACCCATGTAAAATTAGGGGTCCTAGATGCCATTTCTAGTTTTCTAGTGCACAACTGAAAGAATAGTAGAGTTTAGTTTTCTACTTTATATCTGCTTCCATGCGAGGGAAACCGAAATTTATCTTAGTAGATGCAGCATATATTTTTTGCTGATCTGGCCTCCACAGACCTGGTTTAAAAAGCAGATTTTTTCTTTTACAAGCATCTGAAGAGGTTGTCCTGGTTTTGTATCAAAACCTCTATGAAAAACACTAAATAACTCCTCCCTCCATAATCACAAAGCAAAATGAAGTTTTTGATGACAAAAATGAAATTCCAGATCTATCATTAACAAAACAATGAATTAGTCAGCATTTTGTTTTCCAGATAATTGTTTTCAAGTCTCTATCAGGCAGCACAATCCTGCTGCCATCATCTCTGTCATTGAGGGGGAACCAAAATAGAATCACACAGTAAGGTTAAATATTTTTGCAAACTTAATTCCCAAAGCCTCTCCATGAATTTGGAGAGAGATCATAGAATCCTTTAGGTTG
>NW_008605195.1:0-19377 GCF_000691845.1 Merops nubicus | reverse complement strand
CCTTTCCCATCAACCCAGGCTGTATAATTTAATCCACAGATCCTTGTCCAAACCTGCTCCTGTTTCCACTTATTGACTCATGGCCATAAATTGTAAGAGATTACTGACAGCTCTCACTTCAAATACCTTTGTCCTAAACTTTGGATGCCCTCAGCCTTGAACCTTTCCCTCACATCACTGAAACTCCTTCCTTTGTGCACAAAAAGAACAAACCATCTGTTCTGTCATCTCCTTTAACCTGCTTCTCATCTGTGGCTCATGTAAGTGAGCATCCTCATTAAACCCTCTTCTTCTCTGGGGTTTTCAGCCTCCACTAATGGCATTCTCTTCTCAAGCTTTAGTCATGAAATGCCAAGGAGATGTGTCCTGTCATCCTCACACAAACCTTTCCCAGCTTCTCTTCCCTAGAGGAACCACGTGGGTCGAGGATTTTGGCAGTTCACATCATGCTTTGATGCCTTCCACAAGCTGTCCAGAATTACTGCCAACCCAGGGCTATCCTAAATTGGGAATAAAGAGAAGGTTTTGGGGTTTTATGTGGAGTGTTTTTCCTGAGATGCAGTGAACAGCTCGAAGCCTGCATGAAAATTAATGGAAGCAAGAGAGCTTCAAGTAGGAGGATTTCTGTCTTTGCCTGAGACTCCTGTCTTTGCTCCTGGTTAGAAAATACACTTCATGAGTCACTAGAAACTTTAATGACTACAGGGTTTACTCCACAGGGAAGATACTTTTGCTCTTTTCTGGTTCTGTGGTTTGGATTCTATAGAGAGGAATTTTATTTTCTACATTTTTTTCCTTCTATTCATTATAAATATATACATTTTAGATGTATTTTAAAAAAAACAATTCCAAAGCTGGCTGTAACATCTTTGCTATGCCTCATTGTTCTGAATTTTTATATTTTACCAATAATTTAAAAACTGTTAACAAAGTTGGGGTTATTTTTATTTTAAGTAGCTGATTAAGCTTAATTGAGTGAATTTTTAACATTTCACTCCTCCCATACACCTCCCAAGACAAATATCTTCACAGGTTTCCATTTTTCATGTTTTCTTTGCCTATTTCTTTTATCTTTGAAGGCATCACCTTGCTTTGAAGGCATTTCTAACTCGAGGGGTTTCAGTTCTCAGGTCCTGGCTCTGAGATGAGTTCCCCAAACAACTACAACATCACCAAAGTTTGTTCAGGGAGAGTCTCCCCTAACCTGCTTAGTCATTCAGAGCATCCAATTTTAGCCAGACCTCTGAGACACCCCATTTAAGGAGAAGAAAGAACCTTTTGGCTTGTGAATGACAGGTATTACTAGGAATGAGGAAGAGGAACAGATCACTGCAGAGCTTAAGGGATGTCCCTTCCAAGCCTCAAAGCTGTTTTACAGATGAACTCTCATTCTTTTTCTGACCCTAACATTTGTCAGAAGCATCTCAGCTAACAGGAGGAAAATTGAAGATGAATTTGAGGGCATTTCCTTTGCTGGAAAATAGAAAGAATGCACATTGGTAGGTACATCTCTCTAACAAAAGGCCAAGAAACTATTTGGCTTTTTTTTTTTTTGTAGATATTTTGCTCCAGAAATAGGAGTTAGAGAAGCTGTACAGTTTCTACCCACTTTCATGGATTATCAGCACTGATGCCCTAAGGTTTTGTTCCCCATAGAATTCCAAACTGTGATTCTAGATTCCAGGTTCCTTTTGAAAAATGGTGGGATAATCCAGGAGAAATCCTAGCAGCTTGTGCTTACAAGACACAAATTAGTCCAACAAAATGGCCCAAAATGTCTGAAATTGTAAGGAAGGTGATGTTTGCTTAAAATGTGCCAATTCTGGCTACAAGACCCCAACTTTAAGCATTAGAGATCCAAAGTGCTCTGAGATTTGTTACATATAAAACTGGAAATAGCCAAGGAAATGTCACTGAGCGTGAAGGCCCATTGGAGGGGGGGTGGAAGAAGGTGGATGCCCATGGAAACTGCTGCTCATCACGAGACCTCACCTGCCCCACCCCAGGGTAATACTGATCTCAGTCAGCTGCTGGCTTTGTGAGGCCAATTTAGGAAATGACCTGGGCAGCCCTTCCTACAGGAGATGGATGCTACCTGAAATGTGGCTTTGAACTCCAATTAGATGGGTTCTCATCAGCAAACACCTCAGAGCAATTTTTATCTGGAAAATATAGCCACTAGACTATTATAAATTCATTCCCTCTGCTTTTCACTGTTTTCCCTGTCGCCAGAATCCAAAACCATGGAAAGACAAAGGTAAAAAATTCAAGCACAAGAGCCAAATGTAGATCTACCCTCCCAGCAGGGATAAAAATCCAAACACTTAAGTCAAGGTATAGATTCAAGCCTTGGCTCTGTTGCTGGCAGAGGAGACAGCAGGAGCTGGTGAGGAGGAGCTGCAGCTCTCAGGAGGGACCATCCCAGAGGTAGGTGACTCTTTCTGCAAGGGGGGGTCTCCAACCTGGGCATCCCTCCCAGCTACCAGGGCTGTGTGTGAATTGGAGCTTTGTGGTTCCTTCAGGGAAGCAGAGACAGTCAGAACGATGCTGGATTTCACAAGGTGATTAAGTACATGCTTAATTTAAATACACAAATAGCTCTGATTATTTTTTTTCTGTAAGTGAGTAATCTAATCACATGTGTTTGCAACAATACAATGCTCCCAAATAGATTCTGTCTTGCTGCTATTTTTGAAGAGTGGTGTGGCATTTAGAGGTGCCTGGTAAAAGAGAAAACTCTGTGAGATTTAACAGGTCTTAATAGTTAAATACATAATTAATCTTAAAGTGGTGGATGGAACTGTGACATAAGAAAGGGGGAGGAAGATTTCTACTTCTCAATAAGCAGTTTGCTTGCCACTAAGAATTTAAGAACAAATTGGAGGGAAATAAAAGAACTTTCTGGACCTCTTATGGCACCACCTCTTTAAATCAGCTTTTGAACTCTGCCTTTTAATGTTTCTGTTAATTACATGAAAGGAAAAAGAACTTCTTTGGGGTGAGGGTGCAGAGCCTGGAGCAGCTGCCCAGAGAGGCTGTGGAGTCTCCTGCTCTGGAGAGATCCCAAACCCTCCTGGCTGTGACCCTGGGCACCCTGCTGGGGGTGAGCTGCTGGAGCAGGAGGGGGGATGATCTCCAGAGGTCCCTTCCAATCTCCACTATTCCGGAATTTTATGAAAGCACAAGAAGTCATTATTGAAGGAGGAAAAATCATGCTAAGGAGATATCACTAGTAGAAACCAACAGGGGTAACTCAATTCATAGACACAATAAACCACTTCATGCTTCAATAGGGGACAGATGGTTTCAGATCTAAAGCCAAGGTGCAGACAGTGGTACATGACAGGAGACTCCACCCCAGGGAGCTATGACTCTAAATAAAGTATTTACAGTCATTATGATCATGGTGGTAGCTAATTGCCATTCCAGTGAGAAGCCTGGAGTGATGTTGTCCTTCAGGATGTAACTGTGATGCTCCTGATTTGAACATTACTGAAAGAGGCTTTGTCATTGGGCTGCCTGTATTTCAAGGAGGATCTTGTGAAGCTCAACTAGATTTGGAAAGGAGCCCAGGCATTGTTAAAGAAATGGAAACTATATCTTAGATTCAAAGATCTCCATCAATTTAGCTTATCAAACAGAAGCTAAAGGAATATTGATAATAAATCCCTTAATAAGGAATAATATTGTCAATATGTAAGTGATGTAAATCAGGTAGAGGATAACTCTGCTTAGAAAACAAAGAGTATAATACCAAATATTTGGAATTGAGCTTAATAATACAGAACTTTGTGCCATAGCACTGAGGTTGAAGTAATGTGCTCATTTGAAGGGGAGAGGAGTTATTTACTGGGGCTTGAAACCAAGGCTTGGGAGCAGGCACTGTACAAAGAGGGATTGCAAACCCAACCTGAGGAGCTTTCCTGCAGCTCCAAGCATTCATTAATGAACTCCAATGATGGGACTTGTGTGAATCAGGCATTTGGAGATTAACTCCATTCTTTCAGCTGGCCTCAAAACCAGTGAAAAGCATCGTCTGCATTGCTAGGGAGTTGGATCACCTGAATAAAATAATAAAATGGAGGGAGAGAGAGAAAAAAAGTGAAATGTAAACTGAAAAATTCTTCTTTAAAAGAAAATCCTGTTGCCTTTCTGATAAATATAGCACACTAGCTGAATTCTGATTCTTCAGAGGGATGATTCATCACTCTTCTTCAGTGTCTGTGGGGTTTTGATCATATCGTTACCAAGAAATGTTTCGTGTCTTTCTATATGGGTAGAAAACCAGACAGAACTTTTGGATGGAAATTCTTGTTGGTTTTAGTGAAAATTGATTAAACGAAATCAGCAAATCAGTCTATATGTTTGAAATAAAACAATCATTTAAACTGCCTTTTACTGTTGTTTTGTGAAAGCTTATTTTAGATTAATTTTATTTGTCATAAGCTGCTTTCTTTAAACTAGTGCATTTTAGAATGGAAATATTTTTAATATAGATATAAACCAGAATGCCCAAAGCTATTTTATACTTATGGATTTTAACTCTTGGTTTCTTCTGTTCTAATTCTATTATTCTTCCCCTCCTTATTAAATTCCTTCTCCATCTATAAAATGGCAAGTGAAGTAAAGCAAATGGGTTGACCTTTAAAATGGAAATTCTGCAGTGATTAGTTTCATGCTTGTGTGCATTACTGTGTTACAGCCAACAACAAACAAAAATACTTGTTGAGAAAAACTCTTTTTTGTGTCTATTATTACAAAAAGTCAGTTTTCTTCTCTGACTAATCCTGGAAAACAAAAACTGAAGCTTCCATCCTGTGTCCATATAGTTAAAATCTCCATGGAAATCTCTTGGGAAAGTTCTCTGTGGAAATCTCTTGGTGTTGAACACATCTGGACAGGGCAAAGGTTTAAGATGTGGAATTTCTCTCCCTGATAGGTGAGCATCATCTGTGATGATCATCACTGTGTCATCAACAAGCAGGTCTGGGTTTCAAATATCAGGACACTGAAAAAATTGCAGTAGATGTTATTGAGCTCAGGAACACCCTGAGGCTTTATCTTCAATGTTTGGGATGGATTCCTTCCTAGCAAAGACCTGGCAGAGAAAACACAAACACCCAGAGAGGGACTGAGATCAGATTTTTCAAACTGCAGGTGTAACTTTGTCAAGTGGAAATCTCTTCTCTGCAGAGATCAACTGGGAGGACTTCAAACACTAATTCTTCAGCCTTCCACCTTTCTCAGCAAGTTAGAACAAGAGATTTTGTAATTCCACCCCTCTCAGAGGAGCAGAGAAATGTTCTGACTGGCGTAATTGGCTTAGATGGGAAAGGTCAGCTCCTGGAAAGTCCCAGGGAACTGAAGTACAACTAGTATTACAGTTCTAACAGAAGCATACTGAAGAATTATAGATAAATACTCTTCATGAATTTATACTTATAAATAATTTGATTTTAAAATCAATCTGTAGCGAGAAGCTGGCCCAAAAGTGTGCAAATCAGACAGAAATTATATTTTTGTTACAAGCTTGTGACAGGACAAGTCTTAGCTAATAAAGAAGCAAAAAGGAACCTGAGCTTGTGTGCAAGCACTCCAGGCTAGCTCACCCCCAGCAGAGCTCACAGGGGGGAGGTAGTATTAAACAGCAACAAAAAAACCACATTACTGCACAAAACAATGAGATTGAGACAGAAATAAGCAGCTCTCAGCAAGTAATGTCAAGCTGATGATGACCCATGAGATCAATGTTGACTAAGGGCTGATTTCTTTATTTTCCTTCTCTTGCCATAATGATTCATGGCAAAATGCTGGTGGTCATAATAATACTCATTATATAGGAGATCCTCACATCCTTCCCCCATTACCCTCCCAATTTCTAGGCAAAGGTGGCTTTAATCTTGTATCTGAATATCAGGCTCTAGAAACTCAGTAGAAAGCTATAAATACATATATTCATGAGGGACATAACTGGTGTAGGGTTATCTCCAAAGCTCACACAGCACTGAAGTGCTTGTCTTGGATTTGCCCCAAGTATTTTGATTCACTTACCTCCTTTGTGAAGGTCTAGAGAGCAAAGTTGGCATGTAGATGTCCAGAGCAGAAGGGGAAGGCAATTCCTTTTGCCACTGCTATCTGAGGACTTCACAGCTGACACCCCACAGCTGTCCCACCCCTAACCTTCCTCTTCCACAAATGGCCACGTTTTGACTGCCTCCAATATCTTCTTTGGCAGAAGAGGTCAGAGCAGTGTTTTATCCAAGGAGAACAACTTTTTTCAGAGCTCTCTCAGTCCATGTGCTCTCTCCCAGAACACTTGGTGGTGTCCACCTCTCCCAGAATAAGCTGAGGTCACTATAAAACCAGCCCCATGACATTTACATCATGAAATCATGTTGGGACACTGACTCAAATTTGGCCAAACTGAAAGAAGCAATCAAACAATTCTTCTTCCTCCTTTTTCTTTTGCTTCCTTGTGCATGACTTACCTTGTTTCTCCATTATTACTTCTCTTGTTTCTATTTGCTTTCCCTGCACAGCTCATTTTCCCCATCCAGTCACTGCTGAATGTTCTAACAGTAAAACCAAGCGTGGCAGGGGGGTGGAAATGCCTCACACAAAGCCAAGTGTCCATTTTGCCTTTCCCCTCCAGAGCAGCAGGGTTGATTGTGGGACTTTTGGTGTCCTTTTTTTATTTATTTTACTTTTTTTTCTCCAAATTCATCAAGAATGCCAATGATGCACCACAACGGTGTCATATTTAAATGCTGAAGTCTGAAGACTCTTCCCTATGAGGTCACATGAGCTGAAATGTTTCTGTAAAGTCAAAAAACGTAATTCCTCTGCTTGATTTAAAACCTAAATTTTAAAAAAATAGCTAAATTAACAAACTAAACCACAAAATCAGCTGTGGTTTTGTAGCTCTTTACAGGATCAGGGCAGACTATTACCCTCTAGGTGATTTAAACTGTTGGGTGTAACCTCCTGGCTTTCTGTCCCTGGTGAATATGCATCATCCACCTACCCTGAGCAGAGAGGTCCCAATAAATGACAGAAATGAGTTTGGATGACCCTTCTAAATTATCCCTTGCTTCTATTTGCATGGGGTAATTTCCCACTCTTGCTTTCAAACACTGTGCCCTCGGGTAGGTGCTGCTGGCTGAATGGCAAAACAGGTCAGGGAAAGCAGCTTTGGGGTGTTAGAGTGTGAATTTCTCCAAATATAAGCCAATTACAGGGTTTGCTACATAAACACAGAGACACCTTTCACATACTCTCCCTCTGTGTTCATCCAGCACCACTTAAATCAGCTTTTTGAATAATTCTCACCTGTTTATTCTTGCAAGGGCTGTTATGAGGATTTAACACTCTTTATGCAGCAAAACAGAACTGCAGAAATATCACACAGGAGGATTGGTGGAATAATTTGATAGTAGGACTCCCATTTTTCTCTGCTCTGTGCCACTCTTAGTGATCTTGCACAGAATTTTTGGTAGCTGGTGTTAGGAATCATGGGTTTCAGAGGAGTGTAAAATAAATCTATGAGTAACCACCTTTATGACATTTTCTCTCTGTATCTCCATTTCACTTGTCCCTTTTTCTTTTTCCCCCTTTCTGAATTAGAGTATTTTTGACATACATACCCAAATCCAAGCATTATTATCTGCATCCCAAGCATAAAACAGCTGAATAGGTCAGGAGTTTTAAATGCAATATCAAAGTGCTCTGTTTCAGGGGAAGGTAAGGGCTTTGGTGAGGGACTTCATGGCTCTGCCTGGAATTTTAGGGTTTTACATTGTTACAGGACTGTAGGATTTAGCACCTCAGTCCTGAGGGTTTAGAAAGCCATTTACAGCCTAAGTGACTGGAGTATGAGATATTTTGCAAGATTTCAAAGCAGAAACCCTAATTTCCTCCTCTTTTAGTACTGGCTTGCTGTTAGAAAGGCCATCAGAGACTTTTCTTGGCCTTGGTGGTGTTCACATGGGTATGGAGGAGCAAACCTTGCAGCCTGGACATGGCAGTGGATCAGCTATCAGCAATAAAAAGAACAGTAACTCTTCATTGGGCCAATTCAGCACCTTCTGGTAGCTCCTTGGAGCAAACAGCCTCGTGTGAGGTCCACTTGGCCCCTTGCTGCTGTGGATATGGCAGCTCCAGCCACCTGCTGAGTTCCTCTGGGGTGAGATGTTCTCCACTGCAACAGGATCCAGCCCTGGCCATAGGCACAAGACTGTGGAGACTCAAAAGGAGACGTTAAACTTTCTGGATAATTTGGCTAAGTGGGGAGAGGAGCTATATTTAATGTTAAGATAGCTACATACAAAACCCCTCTAATTATGAGCACAAAGCCTGGACTATTAGATATTGTCTAAATGTGGTGAAAAAAAAGTCCTATTTTGTTTTGCAGAGCACGTGCCTGTGTTTGAGATGACTTAAGAAATGCATTTATTGACTTTATAATTCATTTCACCCATTTATTCACTACATGAAAATAATGTCCAGAGAAATGATTTTAATACTGCTAAAAGTTTAAGGTTTAGCATTTAAAAGGGTGTTTATTCCCTTCTTTTGGTGCAGCCTCTTGATAGAAGGTTATACATTCACATCCAAGGGAAGATAGAGGCAACAAAGCACCACTGAAGCCAGAAAGGGGATGGCAAGTTGATGAACTTTTGAACAGGGCTACAAGGAGCTTCTCAGAGGGCAATATTTAAACCTGCAGGTACTAAATTGAGAGAGTTTGCTCCAGAACAGAGGCCAAAAATGTGATTCTGGAAGTGTTTGTGTCTGTCTCACCGTAGCCAGGTCCCCACTGCCCCGTGTCCCTCACCCCACATCTCCACAGCTTGGAAACCCTTCCAGGGGTGGGGACTCCACCACTGCCCTGGGCAGCCTGGCACAGCCCTGGGCAACCCTCCAGGGCAAGAAATTGTTCCTCAGGGACAACCTCAACCTCTCCTGGGGCAACTTGTGGCTGTTTCTGATTGTGATATCTCTTGCCCCTTGGGAGCAGAGCCCGCCCCCCCCCTGGCTCCAGGCTCCTGTCAGGCGCTGTGCAGAGCCAGAAGGTCTCCCCCGAGCCTCCTTTGCTCCAGGCTCAGCACCCCCAGCTCCCTCAGCTGCTCCTCCCCACACTGGGGCTCTAGACCCTTCCCCAGCAGCTCCGTTGCCCTTCTCTGGCCACACTCCAGCCCCTCAAGGTCCAAAACTGAACACAGTGACACAACTTTTCTCCCTGTCCTGCTCCCTCCTGCCCAACAGCCATACCACTGTGCAAAGTTTTCACCTTCACCGTAACACACACTAAAACCTGCTGAGATATTTGAAGGTCTAAAGTCCTCTCCCAAAAGAGCCAACTCCCTGTGGAAAAAACCTTCCCAGAGAGGGGTAAATTTGGCCAGCTATACCACTTTGTTTGCTTTACATTTGATTAATGCGATGCCTGTAGGAACATATGCAAGCATTAATTCTGATTAACTTTTACTGCCCTGCCAGCACATCCTTAACTTTTAAAACTAATTGGCCTTGTTCTTGTGCTTAGGTCTGTTATAAAGTGTAGCTGTCCATGACTTTTGCTGCAGCCCTTTCAGACACATTCCTGATGTAGAACTTGCACAGCAATCAGCTGGTGGAACTTTTACCCAGATCAAACTCTTGTTCAACACAGGGGGGAAAAAATTCTGAGATGCAAAAGGGTTTTGACACATTTCCATACAATGCATTTTGCAAATGTGGTTTTCTAAAGTGAATTCTGGCTGTTTTCACCCCTATTTAGAAGCTGGAATGGATGCCCTGAGCTCAGTTAACAAATTCTTGATGATTAGATTAATAACATACCTGCTATGAAAAGACTCTTCTATTAGCTGAATGAAGATGTTGGCCCCAAGCCTGCAGCCTTCCCACTTTCTACACTTTGCTGGTTGCAGGGCCAGGCTGTTGTTACCTTGGCTGGCTTCAGCCTCCTTCCTTCCTCATGCTCTCCTCCCTGCCCCTGTGCATCTTCTGTCCCTGGTCTTGTTCTCGCTTTATTAGCTCTCCAAAACATGCCCCTTGGGTCAGTGTTTGCAAAGTGCTTGGCACAGGAGAGCTGATCACCCTGAGCACGGTTTCTGGGTGTTAAAACCACCTGGATCTTGAACAATCTCTTTCCTTGAGAGCTAACTGCTGTACTGAGGGGCTCTCTTTATGTGCAGAGAGCTGTCTCCATTCCACGGGATGCAGAGGGATGGGATTTGCAACCTATAGTCCCTATTATGTTCACAGAAATGTCAGAAAATAAGCAGGCACAGCAATCCAAGCAACTGAGAGTGTATTTCTCAGGATTCATGCTCCCTTTAAGTGGCACTTGTTATCTTATCTTAGGGTGTGTAATTCCAGGAGGATGAGAACGATGTCTTTCCACTGCCTGCTGACAGCAGGAGATAATTCATCATCCACTAAAGCTCTTTCCATCCTAGGTCTTGGCCTAAATCCAGATTGTCCTAGGTCCAGAATACACTGGCTTTAGCTAGATCAGCTTGTAATTGGCCTTTGGCTAACTCCTCTATGAGCCCAGCCTGATACTGGGCTGTAACTATTCAAAGCTGGTTTATTTGATGCTGGTGAGATTAGTTTGTTTTCATGACAAAGGAGCAGAATCATTTTCTGAGTGTATTTCCAGCTAGGCTGATTTTTTTTTATTTACAAAGCAAATCCAATGATTAGACCTTCTATAGGAAAAACAAACAAACAAAGTGTTAAATAGGAGACCACCTGACCAGCTTTTTTGACCTTAAACTGTAAGAACTGCCTCTCTGAATGAAGCTGTCTCTACTTCCAATAGGCACCACTTGGTTCTGTCAGTGGAGGTGAGAATGTGGTCACTGGTCTTGGGTTCCAAGTCCCCCAGGGGATTTAGAATCATTAATCAATGACAAAGAGTTTAAAGACAGTTCCTATAGTCTGCTGCTTCCCAGTTGAGAATACTGGATGGTGATCAGACTAGGGAGAAAGCCAAGGACTAAATTATGAGGAAGGAATAACACCACACCCATCTGTCATTGGTAACAGCATTTAGCAATTGCTGGAATTTATATCAATATTAATACCATAAGTTTATCCACTTAAATATACATGAAAATCAATACCCAAAAAAAAAATCTTTCTTTTTGCATAGGTCTGTTTAGATGCTGTGGCAGAACAAAAGCATAATCTCAAGTGCTTTCTCCAAAAGAGTTTTTGAAGATGAAGCAACAGGGCTTGCACAGTTTCCCCCAGGACCCTGTTCCAGAGGCTAACAGAAAGAGTACAGATGAAATAACAGGTCAGGCTGGTAGCTTCAAGGAAGCTGTAAGGTATTTATCACACCTCTTCCCATGTAAAACTCTCTCCCTTCTTTTCCCAGGCCTGTTTTCCACAGAAAATGTGGTATTTATAGTAGAAAATGGAAATCACAATGAAAACAATGGCACTTTTTAACATGAGAACTCCTTGTTCAGAACTGTAACTGTTATTCTTTTTACAGACAAAAGCATTAAGTGCCACTTTTTATTCTTGAAGCAATGGGTCAGTGATAGAGCTGGTTTGTATGTGGCTTAAAGAGCAACATCATCAAGTCCCAAGTCAACAGCATGGCCCTGAGATTTTCTCTCCTGGAGTGATGCTGAAAGGTCAGGACTTGGTTTCCAACCCCAGCTTCAGTTTTCATGGAAGGCCATTGGAAAACTTCTTTGAACAACTAAATGGAGGGAGTGTGGAGAAGAAATGAACCCAGTACCCTACACTGCTCTTGGTGGTCAGCTCTTTTAACATTTTACCTGCATTTAAGTCATTCTGTCCCTTTTGTTGACTTCTGGTCACTTTTGGAGCCTCTCAATCACAGCATTCAACTGTTACTTATTACATGATGTGATTCCTTTAAGAACAAGTTAAAAATGGAATTTTTTCTTGCCTTCAGCTTCCTCCTGTGGCAGCCAATTCTAGCAGCTTTATGGCCTCTTTGTGTCCCTGAAGCAGCACACAGAAGTGACAGAGGATAAGATCCTTCCCCAAAGTATCACTAATCCCCAAACTGCTGACTAAGCACCACTGTGGCTCTGCTCATAAATTGGGGCATCTCACTGCTTGTCATGGGCCAAACTTCTTCCTTTTTAGCCCAGCCTTGGTGTTGGAGACTATGGAGTTTCTTAATCTGTTTGTTGCCAAAGGTTTCTGCCTTCAGCAGCTCTGTGTCATGTCTGTGTGGTGATCCATCCACAGGACTCCACTCAGTGCCATTTTAACATTCAATTAAAACTTAATGGGTATTAAAACAAAGGAGCAGACTGGGGGGGGTTTATTTTGATTTACAAGCTTCAAGGAATGAAATGTTGCCGTGTCAGGTCCCAGCCGTTGGTGCTGGAGCTGTGTGCTGCAGGGATGATTTATGGAAGGATGCTGTCAGACACATTTTATTGCAGCCTCCAAACAACTTCTGGAAATGTGCTGAGCTGCTCAGTGCCTCCCAGGCAGCTCCAGCCCCCCAGGACTCTGCCAGCTCAGCTGAAGGCCAATTACAGATTACTTTGCTGATTATTGGGAAAGAAAAATTTCTGGATAGCTGGTAGCTAGAATGCTGGAAGGAGCTCATGAAGGTCTTCTCATATAGGAGTTATATGTATCTTAGCATCACAGAATCATTTTGGTTGGAGGAGATCTTTAAGATCATCCAGTCCAACCATTCCCCCAGCCCTGCCAGGTCCCCACTGCCCCGTGTCCCTCACCCCACATCTCCACAGCTTGGGAACCCCTCCAGGGGTGGGGACTCCACCACTGCCCTGGGCAGCCCGGCACAGCCCTGGGCAACCCTCCAGGGCAAGCAATTGTTCCTAATATCCAACCTAAACCTCCCTTGGTATGACATGAGGCTGTTTCCTCTTGTTCCATCACTTGTTCCTTGGGAGCAGAGCCCGACACCCCCCTGGCTCCAGCCTCCTCTCAGGGAGTTGTGGGGAGCCAGGTCTCCCCTGAGCCTTTTTCAGGCTAAGCCCCATGTCCCTCAGCCCCTCCTCACCAGACTTGTCCTCTAGATCCTTCTCCAGCTTTTTCAGCCTTCTTTGGAAGAAACATCCTTCTTGGAGTGGGGGGCCCAAACCAACCAAATATTCACGATGTAGCCTCACCAGTGCTGGGTAGAATCACAGAATCATCTTCCAGCACAGGGGAAAAGTCTGGTTTGGGGTTTGTTTTGTTTTTTTCATGTTCAAAAGTCTCCTGCAGCTGTTTGGAAGCAAGCAATAGGAGCACAGGAACTGAGCCCCTGCTGGATGGCTGCTGGGAAGGGGAAGGGATGCTGGCAGAACGCTGCCTGGGGACCAGGGCAGTGCCAGTCAGCAGCTGCTGCCTTGCTGAGGAGGAGGAAAGTCTCTCTGAGGAGAGTTTCTTCAAGCACATTGAATGAATTGTCCTCCTGGCTTTTGAGGGGTAACCACTACCACCACCACCCCCCCAAAATTACCTGGCAGAAATTGCCACAGGGGAAGCAGAAGGGAGTCACTTGTAAATACACTTTTTTTTCCCCCATGCCCATTAATAGAGAATTTTTGAATGAAAGGATTTCTCTGGAGTAGCAGAGGTAGAATTCAGCTGATGAACCCCAAAACTTAGGTTTTGAAGAGATCTGAGAAGCCTTCACTTCTCAAACTGTTCATATGAACCCCAAACTTCCATACCAGGACCCTGTGTTGTGAGCAACTGGAGGCTTGTGTTACGACCTGAAAACTTATTTCTACTTCAGACAAAAGGAAGTTGGGATATTTTATCCTACATTTTCAATAATATCATAAGGGGATTCTCCTTTGTTGTCTTAGTTTTGTCTTTATTTTAACTACAGCCCCTCCATGAAAGATGATTCTTAATTCTAACAACACTGTGACTGTTATACATGTGTCAATTTTGGGTGTTTTACAGTTTTCATGGGTGGAAAATAGGAAATAATATTTCCTATCATCTGATGAGATATTTTATTAACCTACTCTGCCACTCCCTTCATTGTAAAACTTCTGTTGGCTTCCATGGGAAGAGAAACAAGCCTGGAATATCCACATATGCCACCTTCATTGACGTTACCAGCTCTTTATTGTGCCTTAAAATAGCTCCTTTCCCACACTTGACTGACACCTTTATTGATGCAAGTCTTAATTTATCAGTCTTTCTGGAGTCTAACTCCGTTCCTGTTAAAAGCTCTTCTCAAAAGCAGCCAAACTGTGAGATATCAGCGTGTCTTCCAGGCACAAAGTGGAGAATAATTGTGCACGTTGTTAAAATGTGGGATTAATCTTGAATATTGGGAGCTTTGGACAGTCCTGTAGTGCTTAGGAGTTGATTTATTTGGAGTCGTGTGAAAGCATGGTGGAAAACTGTTACCAAAATGAATTATTGCTGCTTTTTCCTATAAAAAAAACCCAAAAACAGAAACACACAAACCATGGAAAAATGAACAATTCCATCTCAAAAGCTTTGGATGTCTTTCCTTTTGTTTTAATGCACATTTTATGCTCAATTCCTCTCACTCTGGGATAGGTTTAATAAGAAGGCAGCCAAGTGCTGTCTCTGTCTTTTCTGTATAACCAATGATGTTGCACAGCATTAAATCTGGACAATTGCAGCTATCACTTTTTATCTCCAGCCATGTGAGGGTGGGGAGGGAGTGGAGCTGTCACGTGTTGAATGTTCTGAGGACTCTTCTGCTGGACGTTGGTGCTTTCTGTCCAGGACTTTCTTTTAAAAACCTTTTGGTGGCTGAACCAGCCCAAGTGAGATGGAAACAATAACTCTGATATTAAAGTCTACAGAACACTAAAGTCCACCTCTTGTTTCTGCTTCTAGTGATACTCAGCTTCCCACTGCAAACTGGAAGGGATAACTTTTCTTTTCCCCATCATGCTTCATGCTATATATGATTGAATGACTGATTATTTATCAAAAAGTTTGTTTTCAACAGGTTTTCATCTTCAGCAGTGTTTAAAGTCTTGTGAGGAGCAGCTGAGGGAGCTGGGGGTGCTGAGCCTGGAGCAAAGGAGGCTCAGGGGAGACCTTCTGGCTCTGCACAGCTCCTGACAGGAGCCTGGAGCCAGGTGAAGTTGGTCTCTTCTTCTAAGAAACAAGCAACAGGATAAGAGGAAAGGGCCTCAAGTTGCCCCAGGAGAGGCTGAGATTGGTCATTAGGAAAATGTCTTCCCTGAAATGATTGTCAAACTTTGGCCAAGGCTTTCTCTAGTTTTCTGCTACCTCTGATTGCTCGGTGTTGCTTCTGCTGCCTGTTCAGGAATTAATGCAGATATAAAATGCCAGCTTTACCTAAAAATACATCACTTAAAATCCTAAGTGAGAGACAATTTTCTACATGATCACCTGCTTCTCATTCATATAAAGTTCTTACAAAGCTGTCTCTGTTTCCCCACTCTTCTGTCAGGAGCAGACATCTCCCATGGCTGTATTGCAATCCACTTCAGAACGAGATGTTCCTACTCTAAACTCTGGTATCCTAAGTTATTAGAGCCCTTCCTAATTAAGGAATTGGATGCACCTCTGATGCAGATGTTTAGAAGCTGACTTGCACTTTACCATTCTCTCAGGGCTTTGAATATCCAAATAGCTGTCAGAGCATTCTCAGCCTGCTGGGGGAGTTTCAGGGGGTTACTGGTTTGAACTAATTTTTCCTCCTTTCTCTTTATGCTTCTTCAGAGTGTTGCTGTTGGTGTGGCTGAAATACATCCTGATCTCTCAAAATCACAGCAGCTTCACAGAATTGTAGAATCATGAAATGGTTTGGGTTGGAAGGGAATTTTCAAGGTCATCCCTGCACTGAGCAGGGACAGCTTCAACTAGAGCAGGTTGCTCAGTGCCCCATCCATCCTCAGGTTTCCAGGGATGGGGCAGGGACCACCCTTCTGAGTAACCTGGGTCAGGGGCTCACCACCCTCAACATCAACATTTTCTTTCTTCTCTCTAGTCTAAATCTCCCTCTTTTAGTTTCAAACCATCCCCCCTTGTCCTGTCCCAACAGATCCTGACCAAAAGTCCCTCCCCAGTTTTCTTTTAGGTCCCCTCTACGTCCTGAATGGCCATAATAAAGTAGAAAACACCAGATTTATACTTTAGCCTGGCTGAAGGTGCCACTATAGTCACCCTCAGGATGCCTTTTTGGCCTTAAAGTGCTAGATGGTGGCACAAGACAACATGAAGAAAACACATCTGATCATCCTCTTTGTGCTGAAATTAAAACCAAGCAGATAAATTTCTGTCCTCTGCTGTGCAGAGCACAGACTTTGAGCCTGATAGGGAAACTTTGTTTAGTGTACACTCTGAGCAGGTCTCATCCTGCCCAGCTCACCTTGGCAGTGCCCACCCAGGTGGAAACCCTCGTGTGTTCCAGCTGGAATAGCTTTTGGGGTGTGTGAGTGGTGACAGTAGGTGGAAGGAAATGAGATGTGGGGGAACCCAGAGAATCTCACTGCTCTGCTCTCCGTGTTTCAGCTCTTCTGCTCCTGCTCAGAACGTGAGGAAAATGAAAATAAAATATAGCAAAAATGTGGTGTTCTGGAAGGAATGATGAGGACAGTGAAGGTAAATGCAGGGACACGAGAGGTCGGAGTAGGAGGAGGATGGAGGGCAAAGGAGAGTGAACCAAAGGTTTTGATATAAAAGGGGATGAGGTTATCTACAAAGTTACAGGCAAACACCATCAAAGCAGCTCTGCTCAAGATTTTGAGTGTCCTTGTAAGGAATTTAGATGTCTCTTCCCCAGAAGTTAGTGGAAGAGGCATCTTAAAATCTCAACCATTGCCAAACCATCATTTTGCCTGCGTCAACAAACTGCAGGGAGAAAATCGCACGATTGAGTGAACTCCCAGGGAAAAAGAAATCTGAGGAGCGGTGGCCACGCTGCCTTTCAGCCCTGTAAGCCTCGCTGGTGGAGAGGGGATCACCGTCAGAGGAGGACCCCCGGCAGATGCAGTGGCTCCCAGAGCTGCGGGAGAGGTTCTGACCGTGTCTCCAGCAGAGGGCAGCGACAGATAAAAACTCACCCTGCTTGCAAACCCCGGAAAATTTGTACCGTGGAAAACTGTCAGCGGGTGGAAGAGGATCAGGTAAGCGTGTCTGGGGTGTGACTATAGGATGAGCTCTGTCCCCACCAGTCAAGGCAAAGAGAGCTTCTGCTGAGAAGAGAGAGAGCAAAGTGTGAGCATGGTGTGTAACAAGGACATCTGCATCTGGGGGGGGTGTGATAAACTGCAGACTGCTGAAGACATTGATGCTGAGCTCTCCCACCTCCCCAGGCCATTCCAAATGTTTCTTTTCTTATTCCTGCTTTCCTGAGCTGAAAATTAGTTTGTAAGGTTCTATCTTCCAGGCTTCACTTTCTTCGTTAGCTTCTCGTTGCATGTTTGTTTAGTGTCCCTCCTGACACCCTCCACTTCACAGCCTCTGCTTTGTGCCATCCCTCACCCTGCCCGGTGAAGAATCTTTGGTCCCCTCTTAAAAATCTCCCCTTCCAGGTTGCACGTCCTCTGAGAGACCCATATTTATTAGGGCTACCTGTATGGAGCAGCATTATGCCTAAAATCAAAAGAATTAGAGGCCCACAAAGCCCATCTACATCATTACATAAAGCAGCTTGGATTTTTTTTTATTCCTCCAAGATGCAGATGCCTGTCAATCAGTTCAGGAGAGAATTGACAACAAGACCTCCCTCTCCTCCCACCTTGGGCCAGCCAGACTGAAATCAGGCAGACAAGGGGAAGGTTGATTAAATGGTATCTCCACGCTGGCTTTTATTTTGGAGTCGGATAATTTTATCCCAAAATATCTCCTCTTTCATTCTCACTCTTCAGTCTGCAAAGGAAATTGGGTTTACTCCGTTATCTGGAAGTTTGTATGAAGCCTAAAAATGCATTATCTGTTCCCATCACTGTCTAGTCCTACTAACTAGTGTAACAACTGTGTGGTTTAAGGGTTTTCGTGGAGTGATCACAGAGAACACACCAAAATCTGCTTTGTAACTTCCCAGGCCTAGGGAGGGCAGGCTGAATCTTCCCATAATTACATCAGGAAGATTACATAAATTCTATGACGAGGTCTCTGCAGACAGTCGTATTTTAAACAACAGATTAAGCCAGATTTGAAACTCGCTTGAAGATACAGCTCATGATAGCCAGGCAACAAATCCTTGCTGGGAGATAAACTAATATACTGCACGGGATAGTGCTGGAGGTATAAACACCAAAAAAACTCAATAAACTCTAGTATTATTTAGCTTCCTTATCTGTGTTAGCTCAGATTCAGCATCTGTGCTTCAGTTAAAGAATTAAAAGGGTCTGTGTACCTTTATTTCATATAAATAAACAAACGGGTTTTAGGGTGAACTTTGGGTTTTTTTAATGGTGTCACACTGATTTATACAACTTAAGAACAACAAATTTGGTTTTTTTGAGTTCATTGCAGGACTTAGTGGGAAGTCTCAAAATATTTCCCTGGGAACAGCTCAATCTTAGGAGAGGGACAATCTCTGCAGTGGTTGCCTCTCTGCACCAGCTATTATGGCTACAACTGCAAAAAAAACCCCAAGAATTATTTTTAAATGGATGGATTTTTTTTCCCCCCACATTCAATTGGCTGATTGCTTGCTAATTAACATAATTATCAGTCATCAGAATTTCCCAACCCACCTAGCCTGTAAATGTGGCCTACATTTGTGATTAAAAATGTCAACAATACTTTTATCCTGCCTTTCCTCCTTGTTTTTACTCCTGAGATGTCAGGTCTGTGGTGTCCACTAACAAGAACCACAAAAAAACCATAAAAAAATATAAACAGCATACCCGATACCCCCACCAAAATTTGTTTTCATCATTTATTAAACCTTTTTTTACTACGAAATTTAACTTTCAGTCCAGCCCTATTCTTTTGCACAAAAAAATAAAATACCAAGGGCATTTCTCACAACTTTTTTCCTGGTTTGGGGCTCCAAGAAAACACACCTTGAAACTTGCATGACCCACTAGTCAATTTAACTAGTCAGCCTTGATTTTAAAGGGCTTTTCCAACCTAAATGATTCTATGCCTCTAAATTGAAGACTATAAGAATAATTTGCTCATTCTATTTTAGCTGTTTGGTGAGTTGTCTGTTAAAATCTCATTGATGGGATTGAGCTGGTTTGATTTGTGTGGCTGTAGATCCCAAAGCTGGAGGTAATGCTCGCTTTTTAGCAAATATCGATCTGAATCTCCTCCCGCTGTTGAAGCACCTTTGAGAAGGGGATGTGCCGTGGCTGAAATTGGAGTTTCCCCGTGGGGACGTGTGAGGATGAGGTGCCTGCACGGTGCCCTGGCTCGGCACAGCCTGGCACCCCCTCT
>NW_008605194.1:41611-66850 GCF_000691845.1 Merops nubicus | reverse complement strand
TATTAAATTTATATTCATAAATTAAATTTATAATATAAAAGCATTTTTTAAAATGCTTTTTCTCATTATTGTCCCAAAGCAGTCAGAAATCTTATAGCAATTACTGCTATTATTATTTAATTTTCCTTGGGAATGGATTCAGAGCATCTTTATAATTTTTGTCATTATTATCATTATTGAGTGAAATTTCCCTGCTTCACTAGAAATATTTAAAAGAGCAAATGCTGAGTTAGAGGGAGAAAAAGAAGATTAGATGTAGTGCTTGAATATTTAAATTGCTACAGAGATCATTCATATTTCCTCTGAAGTAAGAAAAAATAGAAAAAGCAAGAATCTTAACTTGTCATTTTTTTACTTGAGTATATGTAAGAAGCTGCCAGGAGCTGGATTTAAATCAGTGTTGAAAGGGGCAAAGTTTCAAAATATCACAAGTGTTGAAGCTGTTATTACAGCTAGCATTCTGTTTTTCATTGTTCTTCGTGCCTGAAGTTAGTGCAGATAATAGCAGATTCTTTGAAACAACCAGATCTGATAGAGACATTCCTAGTAATCTAAAGAAATCTAGTAAATACTCCTGGGTTTTTAATTGCTTGTTAAGTATTATTGAATATAGGATCAAGTTTGAGCTTGATGTTTGAAATCTGGTGTTTTGAGAAGATCTTTTGAGTCTTCAAGAAAATGCTGGAGAAAAAATTATACCATTAATGAAAGATCAAACATAATGGAGAGGATGGAGGCCTTTTACAGTTGCCTGAGATGACAAAGATGGAAAAGCAAAGCAAGATATCACTCCAGAGAATACATCTTCCTTCAAGTTAGAGTGATAGAAGCTAGATTTTTATTTGCACAGCAGAAGTCACAGATGGTATTGAATTTTCACATCTGTCTTCCAATAAGAGTTACTGGTAGTGTGGATGAATGTAGTTATTGACTAGACAGTGAGAAATCTTTATTTTTACCCAGTTTTTGTCTTTATTATTGATAAGAACAAAGTGTTGTGGAATCAGAGAAACATTGATAGGTGCCTCTGGAAGTCAACTCCCTGCTCAAAACAGGGCAAGCTTAAATCAGGTTGCCTAGGTCCTTGTCCACTTGGCTTTAAAGTATTCCCACAAACTGTAGTTTTCTTTAGAGTATGATTGCCTTTTTCCAGTCACCAGAAACTATGCCATGGTCTTTTGAATATGACTGACAGGAGCATCTGAGTGACTACAGTCAGCTTCCTCAATACCTTTGCTTACAGCCCAAATAGTCCCATGGAGCTGTTTGTGTCCAGCTGGCCTAAGTGCCTGTTAGCTGTCTTCATCTACTGTAGATAATGCTTCACTCCCATAGAACTTAGGTGGCTTCACACCTAAGAACTTTTTTACTTAGGTGGCTTCACAGGGGAAAAATAATTGAATTTCAAAGCATGAGTATGATTTTATATGATGTCACTGACGATGTGTGTGTGTGTGTATATGTATATATATACACACATATATATCACTATAAATACCTGCATGGTATGATATGCAGTACATGACTAGGAGTTACAAAAAACTGTTCTCAAATACATATATATACATATATACACATATACATATATATTCATTTTGTTCTTTTGAGTGAACAACACCTACAGTCTATTGCCAGTGGGTTTGAGAGAATATAATTAAGATGTGACCTGCACATACTTTGTCTGCTCCCAAGTTTGGTAGTTAAGGAGCAAGGAGCTGCTGCCTTCTCATTTGTGCTAATTTTCAGCCCTTCATACACACTAGAAAAATGATGTGCACAGATACTACTGGTGCCAGATAGTAGCTATGAACATGGTGGGGGTTGGAGGAAGAAAACCTTCAGACAGGTAAATGAGTTGAATTGGGTCATGAATGCTTGGACTAGCACGGGAGAGGAAGGAGAACCGTGTGGCCTGAAGCAGGGGAAGAGGGAGGAAACCGCCCTTGGATTCTGCTTTTGTGCTTCAACAGTCCCATTTACTTCAGCAGGACTCCTCATGTAAATGCATTTAAATATTTTGTTAGTTTATACCTAATAACACCATCTAGCTCTTCTATAAGCTTACTTATCTTGGTGACAAAAAGTTATTGTAGCTACTAAAACTACAGTTTTTATTAAAGTACATGAAAAATTAATATTTTACGAGACAAAAGCTTTCCTACTGCCCTTGCCTAGTACACTGTTCGTTTTTATTCATGCCTCTGTTTGTTTTCCAGGGCAACTGTGTCTTCTCATGTAGGTGCTTCCAATGAGAAGTGGGCATATCTTATTTGGCCAGAATGGAATGAAGCAGATATCAATGCAGAAAAATGGGATACTGCAAAAGCTGGAAAAGAGAAAGAAAAAACTGGAAAAAGTCCCATCTCAGTAAGTTGTATAACAGATATATTATTTCTGCTTCCTCTTTTGTATTTGTGTTTAATAGACCATTTGTCACAACTTCAAAATAGTTTGTTACTGGCATTCATTTTCAATCATGTATTTTCAGTAAGTTTAAAATAGTTCCCAGCTAAACTAAACCAGTATGGCTTGTACTTTTAGTATACTAAAAATGTGGTGCATTGTTATTTTTTGCTTCTTAAATGAACCGTTAACATACGTGTGTGCATTAATGGTTTAATAAAAATGCAACCCCAAACTATTTCGTAATATTATTAAAATGGGATGTGTAAACAGCTGAACTACTGTAGTATGTCAGAGCAATCCCTTCCCTTAGCACTGCAGTTTCTTTGGACTGAAAAGACTAAATGCACCCATCTGTACCATCTTTATTATGGGAAAATGAATGTTGAAGTCTTTTCTTTTGAGCACCTTTTGTAGGGAATGGTTTGAGGAGATATGTTATTTTACAGAAAGTAAGCATCCACCAGATGAAAAAAAAAATTTCTCAGTCTTTCCAATTTTGGAATGACCTTTAAGTCTAATCTGGATTTCTGCAACTTAAAACTGGTTATTATTACAGAGTGTATATGCATTTTATGTAGAGTAGGAGTAAAATTATTTCTTAAAGAGTTATTTGGATTTTGAATTTCACTGAAAATGCTAAATTTATTTAATGCTATGCTAAATCATCTATTTTATATGGAAATAATTATATGCTTTGTTTATATGTTTGTCCTATGTGTATCCTTGTGTGCTATGTATGTTAGCATATGTGTTTGTAGAGATTTTTTTTCTTATCCCTTAAATACATTGCACCCTATGAACCAAAGTACTCTTGAGAGAAGGCATAGGTTCTGTACTGAACACTGCCATTAAATTGACCAGTAAATAATTTTCCTTCAGGTCTTTCTTCTATTCCATTACCACATTTGATTTCTTTGGACTGTACTCTAAAGATTTATCTAGCACTAATCTGTTAGGTTTCCTACATACTATTGTGATAGATAAAATCTAAAAATGATTGTAAGTGAAAATCAATCTTTTTTAGCATAAGAGGCATTTCCCGGTATTTATTGGACCATTTGGTTCTACAGCCACAAGCTATGTGAAACATTGCTCTTTTTACATGTTTAAAGGAGTTGTCAAATGTCAGTCACAGCCAATGAATTTACAAGTTTAAAGAATATTCTCATGTGGCCTCTTTTGATCCAAGCATCTAGCCAGAATTCAAAATCATATAGGGTATTTCAGTTAACGAATTAATGATGGCATCCAGGCCCTTTGAGTACACTTAGAACATGAATATAATAAATCCTGGGCTTTTTGTGTGGGAAGAGGGATCAGTCAGAAGTGATCTGGCTTTGTAATGCTAAAGTTGTTTTACCAAGCACCCCTACACAATAGCCTCTCAGAGCAGTGCAGTGTGTTGCTGAGATTGTGCGTTCGACCTTGTCTGTTTCTCTTGTGTCTGTTTCTTGCCTGTCCTCCCTGTAGAATTTAGGGTTAAGACTCCTGTCCTTAGAGTGTGAAATCCTGAGGCCTGGGAGTTGTCTCTTACAGTCACGTCAGATAAGTTACACCTGATTTTGTCAGCCAAGTTTAACTGAACCTACAGTATCCATCTTCAACATATTTTTGCACACATAAGCTAAAGAAAGGTGTGTCTTTCAGGAGGCTTTAGTGTTTCTTTGCATAGTGTTATGTCATTCTTACCTGCCTCCTTTTTCTGTTTTATCTAGTGTTTACATGCTAAACTTCACTGTTACACTGTGTAGTCAGTGTAGGCTGCCTCTGAAAGCCAAATATAAACTCTGTTAATACAGTTCTGTGTGGTCCAGGCTACAACACTTCCTTCCAGCTTTCAGAAAAATAAGTATTACTAAAAGGTTCTTGTTTTCCTCCTAACTTCTTTTCTCCTTCAAGTACTTGAAATAGTTTGTTGATGATTGATATGTTGAAGGATCTTAGACAATGAAACAAATAAGAAAAAAATGCAGGCAAAATATTATTTTGGAGACTTTGTTTTGTTTGTTCTTTATGCTTTTGTAATGTATTTTCTTTTGCCTTCCTTTAATCAATAAGTGCTCAAAGTATTCTAGTTTTTTCCTTCCCAGACACACTGCCTTTTGTCTGGTCTGTAGAGCACAAATACAGTACATTGTGGACTGTAAAGTACATAGAAATGTATAATATGCCTAAAAAGCTATTAAAAATTCCAGGCACAAATAAAAAGCATAAACCATGTAACTGATTTAGTTTCTCAGTCAGCACGAGCAGTTATCAGAGGCTTCTCTTCATCCTACATTGTACTATTAAGTAAACAGATATTGTATAGCCTGACACCCTCTATTCACATGGAGGATAAGTATTACTTTGGAACTGAAAGTTTAAAATTTGTATGAGACTCTCTTTTTAATGGGCTAACTCATGATGCTGTATATTTATAACTTTCTTTTGTTTCTAGAGCAGTTTTAAATGTGTGGATCTTGCATTGTTTGTGTCTAAATATCACTTTAGAAATTTATTTTTGGTCTTCAATTTAAAAAGCTTTAGAAATAAGTGAGTTAGAAAAAGTACTATGAAACAGCTTGGTAGAAGAGTGCCGACATAAAACCTTAAACAGTTGGTTTGGAGGTGTTTCTGGAAGGTGGAAAAGAAAAAAGCAATTTCATATAGACCTATTTAGACAATGCAGACCACAGACTTCTCAGAACAATATTGCTTTTGTGCTGAATCTTCATTTTGGGCTTTGCAGTGTTTTAGTTTAATTACAGATACTGTTAGTTCCTTTTTATGATAATTTTCCCCTTAAGTGAATTATCATGTGAACAATACATTACTTTAAACCGTGTGGAAGATACAATACTGTAATTAATTAAAAAGTGTTCCATTTTTGTTCATGCATATTTTACATAGCATGTCTTTGAGGATCCTGAAGGAAAAATAGAGTTGCCAGCGTCCTTAAAAGTGCACTCATGGAAACGCCCACATGAGTTTCTAACAAATAAGGTAAGAAGCAAGCAAGGTCACAATGAAAAAATGCTGCTCACCTAGCTATGTCCAAGTAGAGGAAATTACTTCAAGTTAAAGCCCACTTGACCATGCGTAGTCATCCTGTCCAGGAGAAGGTTGTGCTTCAAAGAGTCAGTGATGCATGCAGCAAGTAACCTGTGCTGCACACACAGCTTGGCCTTGAGGCCTGTGTGATGCTGGGTGTGATCCCTGGTCACTAGGTGAACTCAGGCAGCTCATGGTAAGGGAGGAGCCTCTGGGCAGATCGTACTTCTTACTGGCAATTTACACCACCTACATCTCCGTGCCTTTGTCTGACTGCAGCAGCAAGTTCCTATGTGAACATCTGTTCTGTTTTACAGTAAAAATGATGAACAGAGTTGTTTTCTTGTAAGAAAATCCTGTAAGAGCTCAAATCCTATCATAGCTCAATAATACCAAACCAGCATAATCCTTTCTACAGATGGCATCTGCACAGAATGCTGTGTGTGGATCAGAGGCCTGTTTGATGCTGCACAACTTGGGTTTCCCAGTGTCTAAAACGGAAGGTTACCTATGCTAATCCCTTTCCTTTTGGAGCTGGCTCAAATAATAGCATTTTAAATAGTACTCTGTGGAGTCTGAGTGCCTTCCTTACTTGGACCACCATGAACCTGCACCTCCTGGTGCAAATATCACGGTAGTGTGTCCTCCCAAGTCTGCTCTGCTTTTTGACTTGACATTCATTTGGAAGCCACCTGATCAGAGAGGTGCTTTACTGATTTTGTGTTCTTGTTTTCTAACTTAAAAAAGGGGTGTCATGGCAAACCAAGTTCTGTTTGTTCCAACTAAGACTTCCCTTGAGCAGGTATCTGAGGTAATTATCTATCCTGAAACCATGAATTAGCTTTATCAGAAATATAGTACTTTCCTTTCTTTAACTATTGTATTTCTCCACTCTGCATACAGAATGTGTCCACATCTTTGACAATACTTGTCTTGAAAGTAACTGTAACATGTTAAAATTATGTAAAGCTCTTGTTCAGTTTCTTTTTAAAAGTAATTGCAAAGAAAATAAACAGCCTAACATTTTGAAGTTTAGCATTCTCCAATGCTGTTGCTAATCTAAATTTGAAAGCATTTTTGCTTCAGATGAAATGCTGAAGTTTTAAAACACTTTGAACACCCTTCCAGCTTTTTCAGGCTCATCAGTTTTCCTTTTGTCAGCTTGTCAGTTCCATTTTTTATTAACTAAACACTAAACAGGTCCAAGTTTAATTTTTAATGGAAGAAGGAGAGGAGGAGGTCAGGGGAGTAATTGTCAAGACCAAAAGATTGGATGAGAAATGCTGCCAAAATGCATAAACTTAGAGGTATCTGAAAGATGAGGGCAAGAGAGCTGGCAGCCCAGAAAGCCATGGAAACATGTATCTATATTAAAAATATCTTTTTAAAAATCTATCTTTAGAGCACTATAAAGAAAGCATTTGTTTTCTATAAAGCCTGATTAAAACTTTGATGCTTGTTTTGTTCCAAGGTTTTTTGAACTAAGAAGCTATTATTACTAGAAATTTTAGAAGTTAAGAATTAATGTAAATGCCATGTGATGGAAGGCTATTGAGATGGCACATGTTGCTACCTAATTTATGAGTAACTATAAGAGGAAGTGTAAACAAGCCTACTTAATGTAGTAAACAAAGCATCAAGCAACGATCACAAATATATGATGAGAGTCACAGATATATTTAGTTCAGTAAACTACAATCCTGGTATTTTATTTCTAAACAGCTTACAAAAAGAAAATGGACTGCATAAACAAGTAATAGTCATCACAACTATGTAATAGAGTCAAAGGTTTGAGAAAATCAGTATTCATACTGACAATACCACTGTGTAACGAACCACGAGGACACAAATAATTTTGAATCTTCGTGGGGTGCCAAGGAATTATCAAAGTATGATACAGTGTTATGATCACTATTTAAATGTAGAACTGCAAGTATTATGAACAAATTGAGGGAATCTCATTTACTTATCTAATTATCTCATTTGATACTCTTTAAATCTCCTGGTAAAAATAAAGATTTTTTTAAAACTTCTGAACAACTACGTTTCAAGACATTTAATGACATTTCATTTAAGAATACAAAATACAAAAGCAGCTACAAGATTTGCAAACTGATCACCTTTAGTTTGCCAAATGTGTAACACTTTTATGTTGTTGTGCTTAAAAATTACTATTTAATTTCTTGAAGATGGTTTAGCTGTGGACTTAATTAGTTTACTTTCTCCTAGATTCCTGTGGTTGTCAAAAATGAAACTTCATTTAACCTTGTTTCAGCAAATGAGCATATATTTTGTAGTGAGGTAGGTAGAAATACGTTAATGTATCTTCTAAAAATCTTTTTCTTTCATTCTCTTTAACTCTTTTTAGCTTTTTGGATTTCACTCCAGCTTTCTACCATGAAGATATAAATTGTAACAAAATTTTTAAGTGAGAAAAGAATGATGGGAATAAAATGGCAAGAAATCATCTAGATTGTATAACTTCTTTACCTTTCATACAATTTGAAAAGAAAATAAACAACCAACCATTTCAAAAATTTAAAAAAATTGATCAATGGTGGTAAGAGATTTTCCAAATGTGGGGTTGGTTTTTTTTAAATATACAGTCTATGAAGATGATTATAGGATGATGTTCTCTAAAGATATAACAAATAAAAGGTATTGTAGAAAAGATTTATAGTTTTCATTCAACTTTCCTAAAGTCACATTCTTAGTGTGCCTGCAGTATCTGCAAATGTCTGTCACTCCGCCAGTCTTTTCCTTCTCTCCAGAGTTGAATGCATGTTTACTGAATTTCTACAGATCAGGGGAAAATACAAAGCAGCAGGGAGAACCAATGCATCTGCACACCTTGCTGAATATAATATTACTTCATAGTTTCCATTTCATTCGATGCAAATTCAAAAATTGGTATCAGAGAGATTGTACAGGAGGAAAACACCAGAAAAAAGATGATGTAAATTTTGCTGTTCACAGAATGACTAATTCATTTTAGGACAAAATTTGTTTTTCATGAAACCATAGCTATTCTTTTATGTCTCTTGATTTAAAAGAGGATCTTTTTTGTTCTTTGATCATTATAATAAAACTAGATTTTATATTTCTAAAATATGTAAATAGAATTTTTTTTTCTTTTTTTTTCCTCTGTTTTCAGCTTATGAGGTGGATTATAAGTGAAATTTATGCAGTCTGGAGGATATATAATGGAAAGACTCTGACTAATGGAACATCCACACTTTTTTGGAAACCATGGGAACACATTTATGCCTTATGTAAAGCTTCCAAGGGACACATGCCACTGTACAATAGCTATGGAAAATACGTAGTGAAACTGTATTGGATGGTGAGTACCTCCCTTCAACAATACATAACTGTTGTGCAGCTAACATGGCAAATTTTAATGGTTAGGGCATTTATTTTTATTGAAAAGACATGGATTTATATGAGTAGAAGTGCTGACAAATTGTTGATGCATGTTAATAAAAATTCCTTTTATAGTTCATGTGATTATTCTACAACTTAGAGCTTGATAAAACAGAGTTATTACTTGAAAAAGCAATATTCTTTATTTCATAAATTATGCAGACTTTTGCTGATTGTTAGGAGAGTTTTTTTCCTGTGGGCACTGCAACGAGGTATTACATTTGAGTTTATTACATTGTAGACAGGATCCAGTAATGGCAGTTGTTAATGTGTATGTTCAAACTATCTATTGAAATAACTTTTCTGATACATGTAACACTTTTTTGTGTGTGTCAAACATCAGTTTTCTGTTTAAAAAAAAATTAGCCCAAAGCACAATTTCAGTACATTTAAGAGAAAATATTCGGTTCATTCTGTATCGTATAGCGAGTGCTTAAAATACTATTTATTTAAGCAGTGATTAATTTTCATCATTTGTAGTTTCTTTGAGCTCCATGTAATACTTTACATCCTATTTTTACAGGGTTTGATTTCTAAATCACATATCTTTTCATAGTCCAATGTAAACTGCTTTTGATTTGGCACATTTACAGTTTTCTTACTTTTGTTTCTTTCTTATACCTTTTTGTGGAAGTACTTATTGATACTTTTGGATTTTTTGGTCTCAAAACATTATGACAATACTAAGCATCATATTTGTGTGCCACTTGAATGGTAATTCCTTTTGCCACTTGAATTCTTAGTGTTGGCTGGCCTTTGCTAAAGCAAAACCAGGAGAATCAGGAAAGAACAACTTGGAGTTTTTTTTTGTTTTGTTTTAACCCATGGTAAAAAAATTAAAAAATAGAAGTCTCTTGAGAAGATTTTCTCAGCCAATAGGAAGCAGTCAAAAGAAATATGAACAGTAAGTATAGGAATACAACTTTTAAATTTAGGAAGGAAGAGGTTTTGCGAGGGCTGTGTTTGTGAAAAGCACTGATGTGATTAACAGAAGGATTTGGAAAGTGGAATGTAAGAGTGTGAGTAATCATACTCAAGGACAACACTTAAATGCTTAACATAGGAGACAGAAAAATATACCAGAGATTAAGAGGATATATATAAGATTTGGTAGAGAGTGAAGAGATTTTGTTTTCCCAATGGTCCTCATGGCAAGTCTCCAGTTTACCGTTATTTGAGATAATTAGTGTAGATCTATGAAAGGAGAGGGCACAAACTTCTCATCTGACAATGTTTCTGGAACTTGCATCACATCTGCAGTAGACGATGATTCTGGAGAGGGACAGCAGCAGGTGAGTGCCTCAGATAAGCTGGCCAAGTTTCGTGTTCGAGGTATGGAGAAAGGCTCACAGCTGCATGCAGCACGTCACTTAGAAACACCTCAGCACAGAGCCCTTTCAGAAATCTCTACAGTTATAAATACAAGATAATTACTCAAATACTTCCATGACCCTTGGATAACTGCTCAGCAGAGAACATTATTCTCTGTGTGAATTGAATGTTTCAGAGGTTGTGTGTTCTTGTGATAAAAGACTGCATTTTAAATCATCTATAAGGGTTATCAGGACATTTTAGTTTTTGTTACTTTTGTTCTGGTTTTGTTTTGTTATGGGCCTTTGGGTTTATTTCATTTGTTTTCTTCTGCTTGTACAGCTGTATTTCACAAAGAAAAATGGGGAAAAATAAGGGGCTCAGATGGTGGAAGATTAGAGAAAATGTGCAAATGAGAAAAGACAAATATTGGTAGAGATAGAGGAGAAACAGATATCACAGGAGAAAGTGGGAAATAAATGAAAAAGAAGAGAAAGCACAGTGGAAGACTAATGAACTCGTTTGAGTAAAATGCTGGATTGAGTCCTGAGGGGATTGCCAACCACCAGATCGAACCTGTGGATAACTTTCCATATAATTGGCACAATATTCCTAGTTCTACCCCACATCCCACTTTCATTTAGCATTTCTGAGGCTTATTGAATTTGTTTATTTCCACTATTTCTCACCTGTAAATTTCTTTTTCTATCCATAAACCTTCTGCTCCACATATTTTTCTTTCTTTCTTTCTTTCTCTTGGTGTCTTACTTCCTTAAACCAGGATAATTACTTTTAGAGTTAATAGTGAAATGCTGTAAAAAGGTTATTACTGATGCAAAATAGTTGTGATATGGATTCTCTTATTTATTAAATACAAAAAGCAAACAATTAGCGAGGAAGAGACTTTTTTTTCATGGAGCTACATATGCAAGAATTACTATTGCCTTTTAAGAATTACATGAACAGAATTACTACTTTGAATTAAAAAAAATGTCCTGAGCTATAGGGAAACCAAATATCTCCTCTATTTTTTCCTTTATTATTCAAATTGTACTGCTCTTTCTGTTAGACTTCAACTACTGAAAGAAGGGATGAATATATGATCATTTTACTTAGTAGGTCCTTTTCAGACTTGATAAATCTTGAAAATTTAGTTTTGGCTGTCAGGAAATAATTTGTATCTTTAAAAATATTTGCCTCTGATGTTTTGTGGATATCTTTGCTATATGGCCTAAATTTGCTTTCTTCTGCAACCTGTAGAGCCATATAAAGTTAATCAATGGTTAGCAGGAAGCCACAGTTTAGTTACAAGCAGAGAGCAGTAATTTGCACTCTGCTTAATAGATGATGAACATTTGAGTCATTTGGTCATTCTTCTTCCTTTTTTTGGGTCTAATGTAAATACTGAGTACTGCCCCACTAATTCCTCAGCCTCTTTGTTATGACTTCACCACTAGGACAGAGATATTTTTTGAGAATGGTAGGCAAGATTATTTTGTAGGGTACTAGATCAATTTACTAATGAAATACTTGGTCTTGTAGACTTAAGTTTCTTGTCTTACCTGGTTGTTTGTTTCCTATCCTGGGAATATGGATATTTGTTAAGTTCAGTCATTTTGTGTTGTTTCCTGCAGTGTTTTATAAGATACAATCTTAATGCTTTCCAGCACACTAACTACTGCAGCTGACATCCCCAGGTAGTTCTTGGGAAGCGAGTGAGACTGTTTGTGCCATGAGTATTTGCCAAAGTAAGACTTTAAAGAGGCATTTGCAAAACTGGTATCTTAGTTAGGCCTTTATTAATCATTGCTGTTTCTTAGGCATCTGCTGTGGTAGCTAAAGAAACAGCAATGAATGTATGCATGTGACAGACTACACATGTGAGAGGAAGTATATTGTGAAATAGCTGCAATTAGATTAATCTCTGAAATAAGTCAAAACAGTAATTAAAATCTATGAATACTGTTTCTGTGCTTCTCAGATACTGTATGAGAACTTCTTTTAAAGCCATCTGTAATGTACATCGAATCATAGTAGAATTGGGTTGTTGGGAAAGTATTAAAAGTTCATTTACATACATGTTCTGGTTCTAGCCCACAAACTCAGTGGTTTTTTTTCTTCTTTTTTCTCCCTCCCTCTGTCATAGGGATGCTGGAGAAAGATTACTGTGGATGACACTATGCCATTCAATGAAGAGGATAATTTGTTACTGCCAGCTACAACCTGCCAAATTGAACTTTGGCCAATGTTGCTGTCCAAAGCTATCATTAAGCTGGCAAATGCTAGGTATGTTTAGTCATCTCAGTTTTGGTTTGGTTTGTAAAGCCACATGGAATTTGCACAAAGTTGTTTTCATATACATGGAAAATATATTTTGCTAAAAATTTTGTAACAACAAATATACAGTCCTGTGAAAGCTGACACCATAAATCATAGAATAGAATGTTTTAGGCTGGAATGAACTCTTAGAGGCCATCTGGTCCAACCTCCCTACACAAGCAGGGAAATCAGTAAAGCTAAATGCCCTGTAGCTACAGAAGGTGCCTTATTTCCTTTTTAGATGTGTATGTAATAAATGCACAGAAAACTTTGCAAAGAAACTGGAGTACTCTCCCTGTTTGCTTTACCTCTTTGCCGTTATTCCTGGAAAGCTTCATGTGTGTTTTTCTGCCCAATGGAAATGTCCAAGAAGTTTTAATGAAGTTCTAATTGTCAGCATTAACCAGTGTTGAGTTAACCAGTACAGAGTATTGTAAGCTACTTTTGGTGCTTTTGCTACAGTTCTGCTTTTGTGTGTTGTATGATGATCCAGTTCCCTAAAACTGACTTGCAAAGTAGAAGGTGGCCCATGGTGCAGTGATTGAGATTTATGGACACAGGTTCTTATGAGATGAGCGAAGAACACAAAGTGTTTCAATGACTAAGCTTCAGAAAATAATTCAAAACACTTATCTGGTAATGAACCTTCCCTGTTCTGGTCATACCAAGTTATGTTTGTTGGAAGAGTGATCGAAAGATCTTCTATACAGGCTAGGGAGGTGCCTATTAGGAAACTGTTTGCAGGAATGTGTTCACAATGCTGCATTTCTGCAGAGCACACGGGTTAGTCAAGGGCAAGTGCTGGTATCTTTAGCCTTGGTTCAAAATCAAAGTCAAAAATCAGAGTCAAAAATCTCTCCAGAGGGTATTAGACTGTCAGTTTGAAAGAGTGGAGTGTGGTACATGGAAAACAGAACCAAATTGTGTATAATAGCTTAGGAGTTGGAGCGGCTGCTCAGGGAATGGAAATTCTAGATTCATCTGCCCCTTCTGGTGTGAAGGATTTCAGACCCACAACTCCAACTCTGCAAAAAAGAGAAATATACATAGTATACTTGCTAACAGTTTTGAAACTGTTGTGGTACCAGGGGGAACACTAAAATAATGAGCCTGATGCAAAGGCATAAAAGCAAATTTGACTTTGTAAGCTAGTTGTCAGCAGTGGTTTGGAAAACTAAAATTACAAGTAATGCCTCGTTTTTCAGCAAGCTCTTCTGTTTGTCTACGGTCTTGCTCCTACAGAAAGCTGTGTAGACTACAGACTTTACTGTGAGTTGCTTATATTATAATTCTGTAAAATGTCTGGTTTTGTCTTATAGTATTCATGAAACTGGAAAACGAGAACTGGAGGAATTTACAGTTCTTCATACACTGACTGGATGGATACCAGAAGTTATTCCTCTCCAGTAAGTTGTTCTATTAAATAATTTGAATATTAGTTGCTTCATATTTAATTCTGTAAGGCATTATGAAAAATAAAGCTAAGCCCTAAAAGTCCTTCAGCATCAGTTTTGGGAAGTGTATGTTATAGAATTCTGGGACTTGAGACATGTGCCTTCAAGGAAGACAGTTTTCATAGAATCATAGAGCAGCTTATGTTGGAAGGGACCCCAGAGATCATCTAATCCAACCTCCCTGCCATAGGCAAGGATGCTTCTCAACTAGATAAGGTTGCCCAAGGCCTCATCCAACCTGGCCTTGAACACCTCTATGGAGGGGGCATCCACAACCTATCTGGGCAATCTGTTCCAGAGTCTTGCCACCCTCATACTGAAGAACTTCTTCCTAAGATCTGGTCTAAACCTACTCTCCTTCAATTTAAAACCATTTCCCCTTGTCCTGTCACTGGACACTCTTGTGAAAAGTCCCTCTTCAGCCTTCCTGTAGCTTCCCTTCGGGTACTGGAAGGCAGTTATAAGGTCCCCCTGGAGTCTTCTCCAGGATGAACAATCCCAGTGCCCTCAGCCTATCCTCATAGCAGAGATGCTTTTACAGCTATTTATCATGTTAAGCTGATACCTATTCTTTACAAAATTAATAGATTTTTATTTAATATTAAACACTGGTGAAAACAGGGTCAGAGAAATCTGTGTCTTCTAGTATACAGGTACAAAATGCTTGTCAGTGATAGCTGTAACTGAATGTACTACAGAAAGCATACACCATGAATTTGGAAATAATCACTTTCACCTAGTATGGTATTATCAATTTTTAAATTGGGACAGTTGATACATTTCATTTCCAACCATAAATAGTGTTTCAAACCTGCAATAATTTTTCTTGTTTCCTCTGTGTCTTAAGTCCATTTTGTGGTTTTAAAGGACATTCTAATTTTCCAGCCTGAGATTCCTTTTACTCCATGAATGACCAAGATACAGGCACCAAATATTTAGCCTTTTTTATATATTACCTTTTTTTTTGCCTTTTGATGTATACTTTCTAATGAAGACATGGTTAACAAATAGTTTTGGTTTACATTTCATTAATTTATATATAATAATTTGTAACAATGTTTCAGTATGAGGTAAGTTCAGGCAAAGGTTTTTTTAGCCCTTATTTCAGCAATGTCCTAAGCATTGCTTGCAATTTGTGGTTTTGATATATTTTTTTCTTACAGTAATGTGTAAGTAGCCTGTGGAGTTAGAAATATAAGTAACCTAAATTTTTTTTGCATAGTTTTACAATTGCAACAGGAAAAAACAAAAAACAAAAACAACAAAAAAAAAATAACACAGTATTCATGACTCTGGCACTTACTACAAATATACTGTATAATGGAATAAGAAAATGTGAATGCCACAGAGTCTTTGCAATAGTACTATAAGGTGGCTTTTCTCATTGTGCAGTCAATATTTTTTTCTTTTAAAAAAAAGATTGCCTGCAGTTAGCTTGCATAAAGCTTATTCATGGCACTGATTCATTCAGTTTTAGATTATTTCTATATTCATTGAGTTTCTGTGGAGAACCAGTATAGGTGCAACTGTTGTGTCATATCAAAAAGCTGTTGTAGCTGGTGGAGTCAGTGGAAGAGGCATGGAACTACCTGTACTGAAACAGGAAAACCAGGATTGGAAGTACCCCTGAGAAGGTTTCTAATGTAAAGAGCCAGAATCAAATGACACGGTGTAGTTGCAAAGTGGTCTGCAGATTTCCCTGCAACAGCTTTTATCTGCTAAAAAGCTTTAGAAAAGATGCCTTATTTACGTGCTTCTCTAACCATCTCATTCTTTATGGATCTGTCCATAATCTCTCTCCTAACAAATTGGCTGATACATAAAATCGGGCATGTGTCTTTTATTTATTCAAAAAACCCTGTCCAAGGGTTGGACTGTCAGTTGTAGTATAGCATTTGCCAAATGAAAGTTATGCTTTCTTTTTCTAATGCAAATATCACTATCATTGACATATACATGTGTTTTTTTTTAAAGGCCTGGATACTTGGACAAAATCTGGGGATTTTTGAAAGAGATTGTACCAGAATTCAAGTTGCCAAATGAGAAAACTCCAGAACTTGATATTCCTCAGTCAGATACAAAACCTAAAGAGACCCAGGAATCAGAATTAAAAAATGAAGTTTCATCTGTGGTTAAGCAGTCAGATAAATCTGAGAAAGCTGGTAAAGTCGGCAAAGGTCTGTAATTTTTAGGTAGTGTTATATTTGTAGGCCAAGCATAAATACAGTATAACCTCTGGTTTTGAATTTTTGTTTTTTATTATGCCACATGTGAGGCTGTGGGTTTATTGTTGTTTCATTCAACATGTTGCCATGGTGTAAATGCAAAAAAAAAAGTTTGCTTTAAATATAGATCTCATTAGAAGCCATAGTTGTCTCTCATTTTATGAAAACAGCTTCATTTTATGGCAGAGGTTTGTTCAGCTTTGTGTCACAGCCATTTCTCTAAAGACTAGTTCCTTGCAAGAGACAGAGAGCAATCAGAGAGAGGTTACAGTTTCCCCAAAGGCAACACTTATTCTGACCATCAACAAATTATACATTTCATAATGGATGTCACAAAGCATGATTACCTACAGAGATTTCTAACAAGTATGTTCTAATGTCTACCTGCATTTTTATTTATAGCAACTTTCATGTTTATGCTACTAGGTTTAGGTATTAATTTTCTTAAAGGGCTTCTAATCTTATTAACATCTAATTGGAAGAACTTAGGTTTAGAAACTAATTTGTTCCAGTACATTATTCTTCAACGTTTATTTTTGGGTTTGAGTTCTTAGTTGCTGTTTTTAACTTGAAGGCATGTATGCAATTTCACACTTCTAAAGTCTTTGAAAGGTACAAATCACATATGAAAGAATGTTCCTACTGTGGGAGACTTTCTTCTTCTATGTCCATTGGGAACCTGTGCCTCTATGTTAGATGTTTTTGTAATTACTGATGCACACTGACAAGGACATGAAGAAAATATTAGATACAGTGCCAGGAATTCAGGAATTCTGAAGATCATAGTAGGAACCTGAGAGCTGTACACTAACTAGAACATGGGACTGAAGCCTCCTGGCCCCTTCTCAGTAAATCTGCATTTACATCTTAAGAATATTTTTTTTTTTTCTTTATTGTATGTTAACTCTTCTGACCTGGAATAGTTTGTGGTTGAACATTTTTAAAAATCTTTTACACAACATGAGATATTATGACTGCAAGTTTCTATCTGAAAAATAAAAATATTTAATCTTTATTTTTCTCAATAGAAAAAGCAGAACAGAGAGAGAATGGAAAGAAGAAAAGCAAAGAAGGAGAAAAAGAAAAAAACAAGTTAGCACGTCAGACTTCGCAAATGGCAGAAGGCCAACATTCTCTTCACACCTTAACTGAAAGTAAGTTCTTTTGAAGCTAAAAATACGAGCAGGAGATATATGTAAGACAAAGGGCTTTGCTTTTATTAGTTTTGAACTTAATTGGAGGGAGGTTAAAAATACAACTTGTATTTTTTTTAAATTGCAGTTTTTTGCAGGCTGCATTACAGACTGAAATCACCCTAACCTCTTAAAATCCTGTAACTTACGTTAAGGAACAGTATCGCAGGAATTTGAGTTTGATGTCAAAAAGTAGATCTGTGCAGAATATCTTGAAGTCGCTGGCCAGTCATAAAGGACCAAGATTTGTTCTAGTGGTAAACTGTTTTTGTGTGCTAAAAAATATAGAGCTTCCTCTCTAATAACTTTTTTGTTCAATAACTACTTTATTCAGAAAATTTCAGCTGTAAAAAGCAGGAATCCTGTGTTGAAGGACAGCGGATGAGAAGGGCCAGAAATATTAGATGTATAAATTATATGATTAATAGTTTTTATTTCCTTTATCCTGGAAATAAATCTTGATGAGTTTTTTGTATCAATACATTCATGATAGCATAAAACCCCCTAAATTCTTGCTTTGTGTATTTAGATTTTATTAAAAAAAGAATACAACAAAATACAGTTTAAAGAAATCACAAGTAAATACTAATTAGTGAACTAATTGGTCAATACGAATCATCATGCTTATTAGCATAAAATACAGAAATTCTTCATAAACATACATTAAGCTGATTTGCTTTTGTCATTGCTTGTATTTGCATACATGTAGTATTTCAAGATGGCTAGCAGAAGGGAACATTTATTAACTGGAATTTTCGAGTTGCTAATTGAGGTAAGAATAGGTAGAGCATCATTCTTTGGGGAAATAACTACAAAATAAAAATGTATAACAAGAATTAAACTTGTTATATAAACCAGATTCCTCCTTCTTGATTTAAATCCTGATTAACATTGGTGGTTTAAATAATTTTTAATTTCTATCAAAACAATATTGCTGTGTGTCATCAGCAAATACATTCATTTGAATTCCTACCTTATATACTACTAAAGGAGTGAAGCAGCAGTAAATTTTAAAATGTATTGCAGGAATTGTAAAATGTATTGCTTGAGTGGTAGTAGTTGTGGAACAGGAAATGGGAGTTTCACCTGAGTATGAGGAACTTAATGTGACTAGTACTCGAGGACATCATGGGGAAAAGAAACCAAAGGCAAAGCAGAAGAATACGAGGGATGAATTGTAGAAATTGTGCAAAATGAGTGAAAGAGCGTCAGGTGGTTTTTCCATATGAAGAACTACATGACATTTTGATCTTTGGTTTACAGTGGCCTGTGAAGAGGTTATTCAGAAAGATTATTAGTTCAGGGCTCAAACATGATAGCCGGAGAACTTTTATCCTAATTCTGGACCAGAAAAGTTCTGAAATATAGGAAGAAGTAGACAGCTCACTAATAAACTTTGTAAGAATTTGAATAGAAGTAAATGTGGAGATGGTAAAGTCAAAGAGTGTAAGATATGGAGCAAGGGGAAAAAAAGAACTACCATTTGAAATACTACTAAATTCAAATGCATTTTTGTTGTGAGATTGTAGCCACGAGAGAAAAAGCTTCCAGGCTTTATGAGACACATGATCTGCACAGAGTGGCCTGGGACAGTAGAACAACTGTTGTACATAAAGTGACATTTGAATATAGGGCTAGGTTCAAAGTCAAACTCCAGAGGCAGTGGTTGTAAAACGTTTCTGAATTGCTCTTGGGAATTTTGTAACAGTGACTTTATTTAATGCAACAGCTTTTCTTTTTTTTCTTTTTTTTTTTTTTAATATGTAAATGGATCAAAAAGTATATAATTTCCAGCACCACAGAAGTGCAACTTTCCTTACTGTCATTACTTGTGATAGAATTTATATTTTATTTCTAAAATGGCAAAATCTTTTGTGTTCATTGCTTTATATATTCATTACCTTCTTTAGTTTCATACACAATGATATACTGGTTACTTTTAAGTTTTCGGAAAATTCTTTACAGGCTTTTGACTTCACATTGATTATAATGTTGTGGTGGCTTGACACTCTCTTGCCCCCACCCAGTCACTTGCTAACTCTCCACCAGTGGGGATGAGGAGATAATCAGGAGGACTGAACCTCTTGCCCCCCCCCCAGCATACTTGCTGGGGCAGCACTGTGAGAAACAGAAGGATTTAAGCCACGTGAGCTTTGCTCAGCAATAGCTGTTCACACTGGTGTGCTATCAACACTGTTTTGGTCATATATCTAAAACACTGCACCATACAGGCTGCTCTGAAAAAAGTTAGCCCTATCCCAGCCAGATCAAATACAAATGTACAAATACAGCTCTGAATCACTTGTGCACTCAGACCAAAGTCTGCTGCACCCCTCAAATATCATATGAGGTGCAAGATCCTTGAAGCACTGAACCTATTTTTCTGTTTATCCTATTGCATGCATCCAGCAGAATAAGGACCCTTTCACCTTATTAGTCAGGGATCTTCCTGAGAGCAACCAGCTCTATGGCCCTGTGGCTTATCAGCCAGCCAGTCCTCAGGAAGCTTTTGTAGGCAATTAATATGTTCCTACTGGCCCATTTTAGCACAATCTGCACTCTTCCACTCATCAGCCTTTTCTTCTACTAACTATTTCTCCTTTCATAGAGAGCCGTTAATTCTATAAAGAGCTTTTATGATTATATCAGTTATGTAATCAGAGATAATATTTTCTGTCACAGAAGTGTTGGGAAATTAATGTGTTAAAAAAATTCTAAAATCATACCAATAGACCTGTAACATTAATCATCAGAGACAACGAGATACATAACACATGACTGTAAAGTTATTTTCATTTTCCTTTTGCCTATTGAAAAGTTTTCACTTATAAGTAGGGACCAAAGCCTAATATTTAATTATGTTTTTTTCCAAATGTACATTAGCATTCTGCAATATTTATGTCAATTCTGAAAAGCACATAGGCATCACTTAGCTTTGCCTATTGGAGAGTATTTTTTTAGTCTTCAGAAAAACAACCTAACACAACAGCAGAGCTTAATATATGAGCTGCACACCTCATAAGAAGGATATCGAAAGCCAGCTGAAGTGTTTTGGAAAATTTAAACTCAGTTACAGCTCTTGTTTGTCAAATAAATATTTAAGAAAAACATTAAGATTTACTGAGAAAATTCTTTGAGTTTTTGAAACGTATGATTTTTTTAAAAAATAAAAACAGGTAAGAACTATTAAACCCAACAATGTTCCTTCATAGCCTTTCTTTTTAAGTGGCGGAATACATATATATTACATGGATCAATTCAAATTATACTTTCCCTTCTGCCAGGGACTGAAACAATTGCTCAGGTTGTACAGTACTCACTGTCTGCTAATAAGTATGCAAAGCTTCAAATGTGATACGTAAACAGCTACAAGGATTCAGAAATTTTTAACAAAGCACTGCAGAATTCTTAAATCAACACTGATGGGTATAAATAATAGGCTTTCCTGAACCTAAGTGTTTTATTGTAGCATATGTTATATAGTATTTTTCATATAATACAAATTTATAAAGGCTGTAGGTTTTAACTAGTTTCCCCAGATGCTGAATTCACACTAATCAACAGTGCACTTGGCAATAATTTGCATACATTCTCATTTTTTGTACAGTGGAAAATGATCAAATAGTATATTTTTTAAAGATACTGGCATAATGTACAAAATCTTTCTGGTATTGTAATAGTATTAGTAAAGTTAATATGACATGGCTGTTTAATCACTTGCATGATCCAATAATTCATAGCTGTTTATTGTCTGCCCTGCAGACATTTTAATTCACAACCCATCTGGGCTGACTGTGACAGCTTTACCTTCCACCTGGTATTTCATTAAGCACTTTTATTTGAGAAATACTTCTCAGAAGCAATGAGATCAGTGTGCCTTGTGGCATGTGCTGTTGTGTAATGTGTATGACTTCGTAGTTAGTACTGTGGTATTTGTAACAGATCAGATATGTCAGTAGGGAGTGGGATCAAACCTAGATCACAGCCTTGGTTTTGAATAAATTGAAACCTAGAGCTAACACAAGAGCTGTAGTTAACACGGGAATCACAAGCCTGTGGTGAGAAATATTAAGAAGCCACTGCAAGGTAACTCTGACTTAGCATCAGCTTATATTTATTTAATCAAATAACTGAATTTCTAGAAGAATATTTAAGATGCAGACATATCTTACTGCTTTAAGAAAAAAAAAACAAAACTGCATAGCTTCCAAGAGATGTATTTTAAGTCTGATAAACTGTATTTTCCAGCCGTTTCTCTATCTTTTGTTTCCCTTTCTTTTCCCTTTTCTTTTCCTTTCCCTTTTTTTTCTTCCTGTGCTAACAGCATTGTTTCATTCCACTTCACAAAAAATACCTATTCTCAGAACAACTTCCAGCTGAGTACTTACAAAACATAGGAAGCAATTATCCTGTATTTGAGGTGGAGCTGAATGGAACAAATCCAAAACATGCCGATGAAAAAAGGTGTCACGACCTGTGTACTGAAATCCTGTCTTCACATCTTTTCTTGGATGACTGAGGAAAAATAGAGAGAAATAGATATCCTTTTTGAGCTGACTTTTAGGTCAAACCATAGACCTATTTTTTAGACTTTTAATTTACCTTCAGCATGAGTGAACTGGCTGTCAGGCAGACAGCCTTGGTTGCTCTTCATCTTTCAGGAATTAACACTGGCTTCTTCCACAGGTAGAGGTGTGAGACGATTGCGTGGTTGCCTAGTGCAACACACTTCTAGCTTTAAAGAAGCGCATTCCCCTGTCTTTATGCCTTCCCTCTAGCAGAATTACAGGAAAATAAGGTTCTGCAAGGTATGTGGGATAAGAGCTATGAGGTCATCCCCTCCCACTTTCTGAAGCAGCCATCATTACCTCCATTTTTCTCTCTCTGAGAGAAGTAAGAGCAGCAACTCTGGTCTACAGGCACCATTTCTCAAAGTACGTATCTCAATCTTCATGCCCATTGGCAGGAGTGGCCAGAGCTCTGGCTTTTGATCCTTTCGTGAGCAAGATCGTATTTTACTTTCACTGGTGAGAAGCCTTTAGCTACTACTGACCAATTAGTATGTTTTTTACTTCATCTACCTAGATGATGTGTGTTGTGTTCTTCATGCTAGCATCTAGTATTTTTAAAGTTTGAAGAAAATCAAAAGAACAGTGCTAAGAGCTACTTCTGACTTGTTGCATTTCTAAGTTGTAGTTTCTGTTAATAATTTGTGTAAAGGTAGTAAAATATACAAAAGTCACTGGTCTAAATAGGTAAGGATTAAAACAATGTGTTCTTTCCATCCGTGGATTCTTTTCTGAGTACTTTAGAATGAGTTCTTGTTTTGAATGAAACAATAGAATCATACAGAGAATTAATAATAAAATAAAAGGCAGAGAAAGCAGAATAATTTAGGGTCAGGTACTATAACATTTATTTACTCTTTACCCTGTTCTAAAGCATGTTGATGTTTTCTCTGTAGAATCTTGCATGCCAACCCAGCCAGAAATGGTTGTGTATGCTGGCTGCACACCACTGCATTTGGCTGAAGAGGATATTTTTACTTTGGGACAGATGGTAAGATTCTGTGCTCTCAAGACAGGAAAGCATTACTTACTACACTATCAGGGAGCTTCATTTTGTAGCAACTATGTTGTAACAAAACTAATATAATAGGTATAGTGAAATAGTCACCAGATAATGACTATCAGTTAAATTTATATTTTGTTACTTCTGTACTCTGAACATGCATTTTTCTGCAACCGCCTGGTCATTTTTTCAGTTTTATTCCACTTTGCTCTGGATCCCAGGAGCAGAAGTCTTCTGGGAGAGACTAGATGTGGACTTGAAAATACATCATGATGAGACACTTCTGAATGGAAAAACTAATTATTTTAAGGGCTACTTGAAAAACATTAAGGTTTTTCTTTAAGACTACAGTTAATGACTTTTCTGATAAACATTTTCTGATATGTTGTTCAATGAGAAATAGCATGCTTATATCTGTTTCTTTTATTAGTGTTGTAACTAGTGAAAGCAGCTGGAGAGAACACAGCACTTCCTGCAGCTTGAGTTAAAAAAAAAATGCTTAAATTTCCACTTAGTCCCTCACACTCTACAGAAAGCTATTTATAATACCAGATCATGCTTTCCTGATTTGGCTATTAATTAGATATAATTTTTTTGTACATTTAAATCATATTTATCATAATTAGAACATTAAAATTTAGCTGCCTTCTCAGGAAACTAATAGGCTTCATAGAATAAAGCTATTTCCAGAAGTGTTTTGCAGGTGTTATACTTTACAGCTCTTAATTCTTACACTATTTTCTTTTAAAATACTGTGCTGTATATTTTATGCCGTTTTGAACACTAGCTTGTTCTCTGTGATTTTATTTTAATTCAAAGCCCCAGACAATACTGTTTGTTTGCTAATTCTAAATAACACTAGCCATCAAAAAACAAACTGGCAACAGAGATATAGGGTTCTATCTTTCCTGCTACCTAATGCCTTGAGTCTCAAACTTGGCTTCAACCTGTCGGGGTGTACAGATTACTGAAAAAGAGGCATGGCAGACCAAATAGGATGAGGCAGATGAATCTGTATGTTGAAACCAGTATTGCAGTAAAAACTCATAGAAAAATGAAAGTTGACAGAAATTAAATAAGAAGTGTAGTGGATTTCTTCTGTGTTAAAAAAAGACCATTTTCAAGCTTTATCTGACAGCGGAGACGTACTACATTGATAGAAATAATTAAAGTTTGGTACAGTGGATTCATTGGGTAAGAGCTGTTCCCTAAATTTGTTGGAAATTTTGTTGTTGACTGTAGTTGTGCCAGAATTTCCTTACAGAATTTTGTCAGTATCCCTTTCAGCTTTGCTTTCTAGTGTGTATGTCCTTGGATTGATGTGGCTTGAATTTCTCTTAAGTTTGCTCAAATAAAATGAAAAAAAAATCAGTAATTGAATCATTACAGTGTGTCTCCTACTCAGTAGCCGACAAGTTCTCCTGTATGGCACCTAACTGCTCCTCTTCAAAATCCTTTCTAATCTTAGATGGTTTAACTTGCATTTTAAGTTGCTTGAATATGTGTGCACCCAATTACCACTCATGTTATTATCCTTATAAATTCTAAGATCAGATGAGGCTGATATATTGCTTGTGTACCTTAGTTTATTAAATCTGATCCTCTCCCTTCAAATAACTCTGACAACCACAACTACATTCTTCTCTGCAGAGTTGGTAATGACAAAACTTTAGGAACATTTGACAATGAGCAGGAGCAATCAGAGACTTGCTGATGAGTATATTAAAGAAATAAAGTATGGGTGGTTTACTTAGCTAGCAAAAGAAGATGTATTTTTAAAATAAAAAGGAACAACTTATCTTGTAGCAGGACCTTCAGTAGTGAAAAATGTTAAATACTGGACCATTATTATTTTAATGGAAAGAGCACCACTCAGTGTCTGCTTCTAAAATTGCTCTAAAGTCTATTGTGAAGGGTTTTGGTCTACTGGTCAAGTGTGGTGTCTTGAATATGTCTTCTAAATTAGCCAGCAGATATAAATTTTAACAATGGACTTGTTCAAAGTGAGATTGCATTATGGAGACTTCACAAATTATCTAAAAGTCCAGTTCCTTTTAGAATGGGGCTGCTTTATAAATTCATCATGAAGTAAGGACTTTTTCTCTAAGAAAAAGTATTTTTAAATATTTTTATTTAAAACAAAACGTTGTCACTGTTTTCTTACATCTTCATTCTGCTTCACTTCTACGTTTTCTGCAGCACCTAAAATGATATGATTGTATAAATAAGTTGAAAGAAGTGATGAGTTTATTATTAAGAGTAAAATATTTGCAAACACTTCTAAGTTCTAAATGATACTTTTCC